>NW_027187349.1:942245-1171661 GCF_028583685.1 Petaurus breviceps papuanus
GTGTGTGTGTGTGTGTGTGTGTGTGTGTGTGTGTGTGTGTGTGTGTTTTAAGTGTCTGAGGCCACATTTGAACTCAGGTCCTCCTGACTCCAGGGAAGGAGCTCTATTCACTATGCAACCTAGCCGCTCCTGAAAACCCACTTCTAATTCTTAGAAGAGCAAAACCCTGAATTGTACACAATGAAGAAATCAGCAAGAAGGTACTTCCCCCAGAATAGTGAGAGAAAGGTTTGGAAAGGAGAGGACATATGCCAACACATGTGTGATGTAAGAGGATAAAGGAATAATATGTACTTTCCAGATTTCAGGAAGACATTAACTTCTCTTGGTGACAAAAGTCCCTGATGTCATTGTAATACCTCTGTTCTTACTGTAGATGAGGTGTTTATAGAAGCCTGTATTATGAAGAACCAAGATAGAAATCCACTGCTATAAACATATTATTTAGTTTGAAATTTCTATCAAGTTATGGTGGGTACTCTGTGTTTTGCACTACAGAGAACTCATCTTTAACAAGTTTAGTCCAAAGCATCTTAATCTTTTATAACAAAATTTCAGATGTCTAAGTCATATCAAAGCTATTTCAAACTGTCTCTGAAACCTAAATAGGCATCTACTAGGAATCCCTTGCCTCTCCCTTTCCTGCACCATTCTAAAAACTTTCCAACTGACTGAAAATGAATCAATAAAAATGTGGCATATGTTATATTCTATGTTAAGCACTGGGAACAAGACTGAAACATACAGGGGAACAGCTTCCTATAAGGGGAAAGGAAAGCACTCACCAGTCTTTGTTCTTGGCTCTGCCATTAACTAACTATGCGCCCTTGGGCAAGTCACTTCCCTTAATCTTAGTCTTAATTTCCTGTCTGTCAAATGAGGGAGTTAGACTAAATAACTTCTAAGATCTCTTCTAACTCTGAAATTCTATGACTTTAGAGTAAGATACTTTAGACTAAGACTATCTGAAGGAAAGAATGGTTTATCTTTTTATGATTTAGATTCTCATAAACAATTATTTGAAACGGGGAGGGAAAAGGAAAAAGATACTTAGAAAAATTGATGATGTAAAAATATCAGTTAATATTTATTTTAAATGTGTTGTATACATAGTAATGATATTTTGTTTTTTCCAATTACATGTTAAGATGATTTTTAACATTTTTTAAAATTTTGATTTCCAGATTTTCTCCCTCCCTTCATCACATCCCCCCTCCCTAATTGTGTAAGCAATTTGACATAGGTCATATATATGTGCGATCATGTAATACATTAAATATATATATATATATTTTTTTTTTAACTGAACCAGAGGTGTTGATGATGGCAGTAATGAAAGCTCAGCAGCAGAACATTCTTGGGCTTATGGAAAACAGTCCATTCCTGGTATTCAGAAGCTTCCAAATTTTAAAGATATTCCAGTGGAGCTGTGATCTCATTAATGGGTGAACTCATCCCT
This sequence comes from Petaurus breviceps papuanus, assembly GCF_028583685.1. Taxonomy (NCBI): domain Eukaryota; kingdom Metazoa; phylum Chordata; class Mammalia; order Diprotodontia; family Petauridae; genus Petaurus; species Petaurus breviceps. The sequence goes on from NW_027187349.1 coordinate 943,705, forward strand.
CAAACAATGAAGATCACAAGTCATCCAGGCTACTATATCTGTGCAATTCCTTCCTGTGTCGTGTTTTAAAAACGATAAGGAGGAACCATTCATAGCATACAAAAGGACATCTCTGTTCCCTGGTCCAGGCAATAACAATTGTTTAAGCGAATCTATTTTAAAATGACGTTTGTGTAGGTGGACACTGGCTACCATTGTTAAATACTTTGACTGTGTAACATTTACTGGAGTCATGTATATATTCATTTAAGTGGGTTACTTGGATGCCAGGTATGAATGTTTTCTGTGTTGCCATAAATACCAGAATGAAACCTGGATGTCTGTGCATGCAGTGCTTTTTGGCAATTGTCTAACTGAATTATTACTAATGAATTTTTCTCTTCTCATACCCTATTCTCTCCATGCCTCTCTTCCGCTTGCATTTCACTCTCTTCTCATGCCTTGGCACATTTCGACTTCCCCAACTTGCTGCATTTTCCGGCTGCCTCCTGCTCTCCAGTGTGACCAAGATCAGTGCATTCAGAGCACCAAATTCGTTTTGCAGGCTGCAGCTACACCATTACTCCAGAGTGAACCGAGCCTAACCAGTGAGGAGCTCCCTTTGCCAGGAAAGACCACGCTGGGCGCGCCCTGTGCTACCTTGTCCCTGGGGCAGCCAACACCACCTTCCTCCATGCCCAATCTCACATCAGAAACTGTTTTGACAGATATGATACCACTGAAAGAGGAACATGATGGCCATCAGTTCCTTACACCAGAGGAAGCCCCTTCACCCCCTGGTATGTTGTCAACAGGCAGTCCTATCACACATAGTCACACCCTGCATGTCCTAAGCTTGGCCAGCCAAGACTCATTGCATGAAGACTCAGTGCGTGGCCTTGTAAAGCTCAGCTCAGTCTGACCAATGTGAACAGTCAGCACAGGGGAGAGACGCAGTGCACTTTTCCAAGGACTTTGCTACTTTTGAGACCAGGTGTGGAAGCCAACAAAAGAGATCTTCCCAGCAAAGAACTTCCCAACACTCCATATTCTAATTCCATCATGGCCTCTCTGATGAGGACACCCTATTGTGGGTTAAATGAACGTCTAGAAAGTAAATGGATCAATTTCAGGGGGCATTTGGGGGCAGGTCCTAAAGCTAATTTTGTCTTATTTGACTTCCTTCCCTTTCCCCGAATCTTCCTTCCCTCCCACCCTTAATAAAAACTGAAATTGATACCAACAGTCCAGTTTTGTGAAGCCTCGGGCAAGTGGGAATTTCCCAGCAGCTGGAGTCACATTTCTGAATCTTTATTTCGGTAGAAGAAAGATCTTGGGATATAAATGCCACACTCCGTGTTCTCCTTTGTTGTAATACACACTGGTTAAGGGTTTATGATATTTTGTGGCCAGATTGAAATGCACTTATGTGTTATACTACTAATATTTGAATTAGATAATTCCCATTCTGTTTATTAATTAAAAAAAATTTAAAAAGAAGAAAAAAGAGACCAGCTGTGGATTTACATACCACACTGTAGTACGTGTTACAGTTGTATTTATACCAACAAGAAGTGCTGCATTTTTTTTAAGTTGTGACTTTCCAAGTTCAGTTGCATTGAAGGACAGTTATCAAACTGGAACCAATGGACAATGTTATTATTTCTCAACCATTCAACTTTGTTAGCTGTGGATAGGTGGTGCCTACAATACCCTGGGTTTTATCACGTTACTTATCATTTAATCTCCTGTTAAAATATTTAGATTATGTATTGTGTTGTGCCATGCCTGCCCAGGATAAAGTCACTGTGGGTGAGATTTCCAGTTGGACATCCAATAAAAATGCCATCCTCCATTTCTCTGGATCTGCATACAGTTATCCTTATAAAGCCTAAAAGAGAAATTCATCTGGAGGACCAGCAAAGGGTGTGTGGTTGTTGAAATAGACTGGCAGGGAATAAGCCAAGATCCACAGTGAATCAAATCAATGAGTCGTATCATCATGAGTAGAGGGGAGGGTTTCTTTGGTAGGAAGGCAGCAGTCTGTCCTGTTTCTAGCATCTATTGTCTACTCATAGCTAGTTATTTACGGAATTAACTTGTGTTTGCATTATGTAAAATGCTGCTGTAGATGGAAGATAAAGGAGTCTTTCAAATAGGAGATTGACTCTCTTCTCTGTTCATACCGTTCTGTGTACTGAGGGCAAAGGAACGAAAACTGGGAACTTATTGGAGGTGCCAGAGAGTTAGAGGAACCTGTGGGAAGTATGTGCTGAGATCCTGAGGGGGTCATTCCCCTTAACTAGGCCATTAATCAGACTAGAATTAGGAAAATTACCAACTCATCCCTTTCAATTTATAATTTAGGACAGAGATTGGGGAGGACATTGGATTTCATTTAAGGAAAAATTCAACTCAGGGGCAATTGCAGGGGACCCAATTTGTTATCGAGAACTGTGCCATGTACTCCGCTTGCCTTCCTCTTCAGATGATAATGCCTGCCATGATTTCTTCTCAGGACAAATTAAATTCCGCAAGCTCAAAATAATGCTCTCTGTCCGTATGACTGGCTAAAAGACAAGATGCATTTATTATTGATCAAGAAGTCCAGACATTTTGAATTAATGGGATAAGGCCATTTCCTCTAATATAAACTGGGAGAAAAATCACCATCTTGGTTGAAGAAAAAGAAAAAAAAAAGCACAATTTGGGTCCTGGAACAAAGCCATTTCTGCTGGCACTGAAGCCACACCCAGATCTCTTCTCATGACATACTACTTGATTTCTCCCACTCTGAGAATATATGATCCTGTGTTTACTGGTGGTCCCCTCACCACTATCACCAGTCTTATTCCTTACACTGGCAAGTGCAGAAAACAGAAAAGATGAATCACAAGACAGTTTCTGGTTTCCTAGATCTCCTGACCATTCCTTCCTGCGTGCAGACTAGGAACTCATACATCTGTCTTTGGAAAAGTAAGGGAAAATTGGAAGCAATTTAGGGCTGTGCCAAAGTGTGATGGGCAGCCTTGGGAGATGACGAGCTCCCCATCAACAGAGATGTTCAGGCTGAGGCTTAGTGAATACTGGTTGGGGAAGTTGCAGGAGAGTTTCTCACACAGGCACAGGTGGGAACATCCATTCCTATGTTGAGATCATGTGATTCTGAGTCACTCATAAATGAAAGAGGCCATAATTCCACAAGACTCTTTGCACAAATACTTTAAGCTTACCCATTACCCCCATTCCCTCTTTGTGAAGAAGTAAAACAATGTGCCTTTTTGATGTGGTTCCCAGAAACAGGTGCGAGAACAAAGGCAGCATAAAGAAACAGCCTGCCATCATGGACAGAACCTTGGCCTTGGAGTAAGGAAGGTCTTAGATCAAATTCTGCTTCAAACACTTACTAGCTGTGTGGACCCAGACAAGTCATTCAACCTCTCAGATTCAGTTTCCTCATCTGAAAAATGAGGGTAATAATAACACCTACCTCACAGGGTTGTTGTGGGGATAAAATGTGGTAATATATGTAAAGTGCTTTGAACCTTTTAAGGCATCATAGAAATGTTAACTATCAAGTAATGGAAAGAATTCCGAATGAGCATCTGGGAGGCCTGAGTTACAGTGTGTGACCATGGGCAGGTCAGTTTCATTTCCTTAACCATCATTTTCCCCATCTATTGTAGAGTATTTCTAAGACTCCTGCCAGCTCTAATGTTTAAGTGTTCTATGGTTTTTCTGGGACCAAGATACCCCACCTTATTAGAAGAGTCCCTGCAGAACGACAATTAGCCCTTATCCTCATGTATGATGGGTGTTCATAGAATGCCTTTTTTCTCCCCTCTATCCTTATCCCTCACCTCTGCCTTCTCCACTAACCAACCACTACATTATTTATCAAACTCTGCTTTCAAGTGAGCATGGCTGTTCAGGATTTACTATGCTATTAAAACTTGGACCATTATCGAAAGAGCCATTTCTCCAGGGGAAGTGAATTTAGTTCATGTAGCCTGCCTTGAGGTGCACTGCCCCCCTGTATTGTGGCTAAAAGGAGAAGTGAGGGCCTGAGGATTAAATGCATCTGTGTTTATACTGGCTCTCCCCTTCCTATGGCTTCCAAGAGTTGGTTTCTGGAAGCTTGAATGTCCTTCACTATCCCAGGGTGACATGACCTAGTCTATATTTTTAGATATTTGAGTAATTCAGGCAAGCTATAATCAAATATGTTTTGATATTTTGCAAACTGCCAGTGTCATAGATTGATTGTTTGCTGGGTACCAGTGAAGTAAAATAAATATTTTACTATGCTACTAAAACTTAGACCATTATCTCATATACACACAAGCTTTATTGTTTAAAGATTCATCTGCTTTCAGTTTTCCCAGGAAAGCTGGGGCAGGATATATGCTGCCCAGGCTCTTTGATAGGATGGCTGAGTTTCATCCAATTACCCCTAGCTTCTGAAAAGGAGGGCTGACGAAAGCATCATCAGATCTGTAGACAGTCTGTGCCTGTGAGAGCTCAGTGACAAGGCACTCTGGGGCCCCAGGAATTTGCTGTCACATTCTGTCCTGCAACTAAGATGAAATATGACAGTTTTTTTTTTCAAGTGGTCCATCCTGTAAGATGCAACATCCTCCTTGGAATCTTCATTTTGGACATTTCTAGTGCCCCGAGGAACTGTTGCTAATCCCATAGTAGCCTGCCATGGCCAATTATAGAGCCCCATTTCATTGTTTTCTTATCCTGTTGTTTTTATGATTGGCTCATCAGGGTTAAAAATGAAAAGTCAATATGATTTTGTTTTCCACTTTGTCATCTTGTCCCAGGTCCTAGTTTTTTTGTTGTTCTTTCTCCCTCACTGCCTACTCGTTATCTATTTGGTTGTTATTTAGAGGTTGTGTAGTATCATTGAAAGAACACTGGATTTGAAATGGGTTTGAATCCTACCTATGCTACTTATAACCCCTATGACCTTGGGCCAGTCATTTAACTTCAGTGAGTTGCCATTTCCTCATCTATAAAATGAAATTAAATCAAATGCTCTTAAGGTTCCTCCACCTGCCCCTTCTAGCTACCAACCAAAAGAAAACCCCACACTTCACTGTGTTGCATCAGGTCTCCTTGGCACTGTTGCCTTGTGAGGACATCTACTGGAAAACGCAGAGAATTTTCTAAAAGCTTTGCCATTCAGTGGCTCTGGAAGGGACTGCAGTCAATCCAGCTTGCAGAGGAAGAGCCCAGGCTGTTCTCATCACCTTCCACCTTAACAGACTGACTCCCAGGAGCCAAAGGTTTCCATGAACTTTCATTCTTCCTTCTAGAGTTTGGTTCATAACTGCTCCAGAGTGGGGGGGGGGGGGGGGGGGGGAAGAGAAGGGGGGGGGGGTTAGGATTCTTTTGGGGTGTGTGTGTGTGTGTGTGTGTGTGTGTGTGTGTGTGTGTGTGTGTGTGTGTGTGAGAGAGAGAGAGAGAGAGAGAGAGAGAGATGTGATGTGATGTGTTTTCATGGCTTTCTGGCAAGGTATCAAGAAAAGGGATGTTTGAAAAATTGTCTTATTTTTTTGTGATCATCTTGAGAAGAGCCCAATGTACAAATTATTTTATAGAGCAGGAGAGGGGGTAGGGGGATTAAAAGGGATGAAGGGAGAAGCCAAAAAAAAAAGAGGGAACAAGTTTTGAATATTGCTGCCTTATGACTGTTTTGAAGCTGTCTAAATAAAAGTCATGTTTACAATTCTCTTCGTCAAATTATCTATGAGCCTGTGGAAATCTCGTGTTTTCTTAACCAAAAGGGAGAGGCTTTAAAATACATTACCTGCTCCTCCACCCCTATTTACACGTATAAAATTCTAGGTCCTCTCTAATGGTATTCTACTGGGTGCTTTCCATCTGACTTCCTAAAAGACTGCCTCTAACTTGTTTCTTTAAAATGTGTCCCTTTCCATCTTTTAAAATAAGTCATCATTAATAGATTAGTTATGACATTGTTCTCATTGTAATCATAAATGTCCAAGACCATTACATTTTTGTAAATCAGTGAATCCTCTAGCAACTTGCCCATTGTCCATGGTCCTGATAATGCAACCAAGATGGATTTCCAAATACAAGTGGTTACTACATTTATTCAACCATTAAAAATAATTATGTGGATATAAGATTAGATTGCTTCTGGAGCAAGTGAATTTGCAGCTGCCACAATGAGATGAATGACTTCGACTGGAATTATTTTCAGATCTTATAAACCCCAGGAATTATATGCAGAATGAGTTGGGGAGCAGATGGACATTTTGTGCTATTGTGAAGATTTTTTTTCCTTTCATCAATTGTTATGTTTGAAAAAGAAATGTGGTATTGATTTATGGAGTTCTGAATCAATTATTGTCTTAATTGTCCTTGATATCTTAACATGCACAGTTAAACTGAGAGGCCATATGGTCCATCCAATGAAATTTGTTTTGCACTGTTCTGTGTGAGTGGAGATTGTTTTAGCCTATGGTGGAATATGACTTTGCAGCTCTAATGCCCTTATGTTTGGGTCAGTTTTGGTTTGTGCTTTATTCTAATTGAGCATTCTGGTATACCCCAAAAAATAAAAACTATTGGTATATTCAAAGCTCTGAAGCTGAACAATGAAAGACATGGGGCCATGCCAGTGTATTTTCAGAGATGTGTATGCCTATCTAAGTGCCTCTTTGATGTTTTAATCAATGCTTGCATAATTGATTTTTTAAACCCACTGAACTGAATTAAGACAACATTTTTCCTGCCTCAATAAAAGCTGTTCATGGTGTCGAATGTAAAACCTCCATCTCTCTCAACACACATGTTATCACAATAAGTCAATCTAATTATAGTCAGGTCTACACAAGACAAAATGAAGGGCAGAGATGGCATGTACATAATGAATTTGGACTGTGTAGACACGGCCCAGTCTGGATAATTGATGAAAATCTATGTTGAATTTTTTTTTAGTCCCAAATTATCAAGATTGATTTTTCAAAGATTCTCAAATTTTTCTGTCACAGAAACACTTGAGCAGAGTAAACTACCTAAATCCATATCTCTTCCTACATGTCATCTTCTCTCTCTGTCTCTTCCCCTCTCTCAGGGTCTCTGCCTTTCTCCTTTTATTCCTTCTAGAGAGAGAGAGAAACATACATAAATGCCATTAGAATTAGTTCAGAAACATCGAATACATGCCATAAATAAATTGCCTTCTGTCAGACAGAAGATAAAGCATGGTTTATTGTATTATAATCCATTCTTATTCCATTTTACTTTGAGGAAGGACTTCCCCTCCTATTTTCTGGTGAAAATAGACACCATCCTTTGGGAACTCATTCATCCACCCTCTTCTCTACCTCCAAATATGTGTCTTTGGCCACCTTTTCTTCTTCCCAGCCCTCTCAGAAGAGATGACCTTTCTCCTCTTCAAGATTAATTTCTCCACTTGTTGCTTTAATCCCATCCTCTCCCACCTCCTTTAGGACATCTTGTTCAATCAGCTACACCTCTATTTTACATCATCAACCTCTCCCTTTCCATTGGTACTTTCATGTCTTCCTCAAAACATTTTTGGTTTCCCTGTATCTTATTTTGATAAATGTTCCTCTCCCCCATTATTTCCTTAGATGTCCCTATATAAATGCTATTATTTCCAAGTCCACATTCCTCCTACACTGTTTACGGCACTGATGACCCAGGACTTCCTGAAATTTCATCAGAGATGTCGTTGAAGTGAGGCCTGCAAGAGGCAGGATTGAGTGGTATCCAAAATCCCTTCAAATTCTAAATTTCTATGTGACTATGAAACTAATTCTTACCTTTTCAATGTCTTGGTTTTCTCCTGTCTTTCCAGTCATTTCTCATGTTTGTTGGTCTCACTTCTTCCCAGTCCCAAACTAGCCCTCCAGACTTCTCTTAGTCCCCTACACAAGACTTCCACTCAAGCAAAACTGTTTTCTTCAGCCCCCCAAAACTAATTTTTATATTTCAATGGATCTATGGGTTCATCATTATGAATTCTTACTCTGGTAGTGCAGCCATTCATGCCTTTATGAAACACTCTGATAAGTCTTCCACTAGATATCTTGACATCACCTGCCTATCAAAGAAGTGTAAGGACTGTCCAGTTTTCCTTCTTCCCTACTATATTATCAGCCCACATTCTTTTCTGATCGTAGATCTTTTCATTGACATCATTTACACCACTATTCTTAGCTGGCAATGTGTTGCAGGCTCCTCACACTCACTGTGAACTTCTCCATTTCCATGTAAGTGTCCTTCAACCTGAATTCTTCAGAGGCTGGAGTATTCCATGATTTGCAATATTACCACAAGAATAATGATTTTTAAAAAGATAGGTCTTTATTTCAGAGAGAAGCTTGAGTTAAAAGAATGGGATGGGAAAAGCATTTATTTAGAGTGCTATGTTCCAGTCACTGTGCTAAGCACTTGACAATTATCTCATTTGATCTTCACAGTCACCTTGCAAGGTAGATGCTATTATTACCCTCATTTTACAGCTGAAGAAACTGAGGCAGACAGGTTAAGTGACTTGCCTAGGCTGGCACAGTTAGTAAGTGTCTGAGGCTGGATTTGAACTCTCATTGACTCCTAGCCCCATGCTCTAGCCACTACATCACCTAGCTGCCTAAAAGAGCTGCACATTTCCCAAAGGAAGTCCAGCATGTTCTCTTCCCGCTCAGTTCTGGAACCAGCTCATTATCTATATACAGTGTCTATCTAAGATAGACCAGATCTGGGAGTTCTCCATCCAACTGTGTACCATGGTCTGGACAAGAGACTTTCCTTCTGTGTGTTGATATTTCTTCTGATATTGTTAGGCTGGACTTTTGAATAATTATGAATCTAATTTGGGAAGCCCTGCAGCATTCTGGAGCTTCACATCATCTGCACAATGCCATCTGCAAGGTCTTCTCCACCTGCCTCTCCCCTTAGTACTCACTCCTGAACTCTTTCACTACTTAGCCTGGTCCACATAGTTATCTCTAAAGATAGATTACATTCTATTGTTATCTCTCTTTCTACACATATGGCCTGCATGCATTTGGCTGAATTCTTTGTGGTTGGGGATCATTGATTATACCTCTTCAGAGAATCTCAATTGAAAGACTCTCAGAAGGCATCTAGCTCAATCCATACCAAACCATCAATCCCCTGCACTACCCCTCCAGTGACACTTCCTGAGGCAGACTCTTTCATCTCTATTTTTCTTTTGAAGCAATCGGGGTTAAGTGACTTACCCAAAGTCACACAGCTAGTAAGTGTGAGGTCAGATTTTAACTCAGATCTTCCTGACTCCAGGGTCGGCAGTCTGTCCACTTTGCCACCCAGCTTCCGCTTTCATTTTGTCTCTACATAGAGATAAAATTCATGTTGCTGCATTTCCCACCCATGTCTTCCCTCTGAGGCCCAGCAAAATGAGTCTAAGTTTTCTTCCACATGACAAGCCTTCTAATATTTGAAGTCACTATCTTGATTCCCCCTAAATGGTGTCTTTTGTGGGCTAAGCATCTCCAGTTCCTTCAGCTGGTCCTCCCATGGCACATTTCTCTGCACCCTCACCCTCTTCTGGAGACTAGTCACCCTCTTCTGGAGACACTCCATTTTGCCAACATCCTTCCTAAAATTTCTCATCCAGAAGTGAAAGCAATAGTCCAGATGTCACGTGTCTGGAGCGGAGAACCACTGCCACTACCTTCTAGCTGCAGGCACAGTGCTTGGTATCAAGGAGGCATTGGATAATCCCACTACCTACAAGATGCCCATCCCCAGAACTGCTCAGCTCCTCGCCTCTAACTCCTTGGAAAGGCACCTACCTCCATTTCACTTTGTGCTTCAGATCTGGTTCAAATATTAAGAAACCAGGAGGTTGAAAGTTAACTCTCATAATAGTTAACATGTACATAGCACTTAAAATTTGCAAAGCACTTTACAACCTCATTGGATCCTTACAATAACCCCAGAAGGGGGGTGCTACTGTAACCCCCATTTTATAGATGAAGAAACTAAGGCAGTGAATTGCCAAGGGTCACAAAGCTAGTAAGCTTCTCGGGTCAAATTTTAACCCCAGTATTCCCTTCTCCAGGTCTGGCGCTCTATTCATGTTGCCTCACCTAACTACTCTACAAAGAGAGTCCATTTGAAGGGGGATTCCAAGTCCCAGTTTTACAGAGAGGATCAAGGTCAAATTTTTCTGTGCAATACCCCGAGTGCTAACTAGTATTTTGACTTTATTTCTTAATGTAAATTAAACAAGTTTTAATTCCTGTTTTTGGTGGTCACCAAGTTAAGGCAACAAGCATTAATTAAACATCCACTATGTGCCATGGACTGTGTTGATCTCTGGGTCACCTGGTAAAGGTTCTGATTGCAGTTCAACCTGTGGTCCTTCTAAACCTTTTGATTCTGGTCCAATGGGGCTTTTAAGAATATGGGTTATGTTAAATAAGTTATGACTTCGGTTATGTTATTTGGGATTGAATGGGTTTTCTATTAAATAAATATTTATTGAGAATTAGCAAGAAAGGTGTCCTTATTGAGTTTCCCTAGAGCACCAGGCCTGGAGTCAAGAAGACCCAAGTTCAAATCTGACCCCAGACACTAGCTGAGTGACCCTGTTTGCCTCAGTTTCCTCACCTGTAAAATGAGCTGAAGAAAGAAATGGCAAACCACTCCAGTCTCTTTGCCAAGAAAACCCCAAATGGGTCATGAAGACTCAAGTATGACTGAAATGACTCAACCACAACAAAAAACAGTTCCCGATGAAGGCATTGACAAAAGTCCATTTGTACCTCTCAGTTGTTTAGAATTTAAAAAACAACTTTCAATTTTAAAAAGTGTTATGAGTGGTAGTTGGGTGTCTAGGCTATCCTGCAAAATCTATCTAACCTTGAGATAGTCCAAATAGTACTATTACTGGCCCTGAGTTCAGAGTTCTCATAATCCTGTCTTCTTGGTCTCAGGTCTGAGCACCTAGGACCTCTGTGTCCTATAGTAGGTGGGGAATGGGTGTGGGCTAGATGGAGTCTTTGGTAACTGGATACTGACTTTAGCAGTGTTTGGAGACTGGATTCTAGCAATGACAGAATGGAAAGTTGGGGATAGAGAAAAGAAAGAGCAGAACTGGGATGTGAACAATGACTTCAAAATTTCTCCATAATCATTTATTAAGCACCTACTGTATGCTAGACAAGGGGCCCCTAGGTGCACTGGGCCTGGAGTCAAGAAGACCTGAGTTCAAATCTAACCTCAGACACTTCCTAGCTATATGACCCTGGGCAAGTCACTTAACCCTATTTGCCTCAGTTTCCTTATCTGTAAAATGAGCTAGAGAAGGAAATGGCAAATCACTCCAGTATCTGACAAGAAAATCCCAAATGGCATCATGAAGAGTCAGACGTGACTGGAAAATGATTGAATAACAACAAATAACAGGCAAATAGATGAATGAATGAAGTTGCCTATCAACCAAGCATTTCTAAGTTGAGGACTCTATTTCATGATTAAAGAATCCAGGGTTAGCTAGGTAGCACAGTGAATAGAGCACTGGCCCTGAAGTCAGGAGAACCTGAGTTCAAATCCAGCCTCAGACACTTGACACACTTAGCTGTGTGCCCTTGGGCAAGTCACTTAACCCCAATTGCCCTGCCTTTTCCCCCTCCAAAAAGACAAAAAGAAGAATTTATATAGAGCTATACCTTTAAATAACCTCATGCAGACATAGAAAATGGCAAAATGTACTGGAAAGAGCATTGAAAGTCAGGGCACTAAACTTCTCCCAGCCTCAATTTCCTTAAGAGCAAAATACCGTCGGTAATGCCACCTGCCCCACAGGGTTGTTCAGATGACGTAACACATGTAAAGCATTTTGCAAACCTCAAAGCATCATATAAATGCTGTAGCTATTTTTTTCAGTCCCATTGACCTTGAACACCTCTTTAAGCCTCAGTTTCTTTCTTTGGTGAAATGAGGTTATTGGACTCTTTTTTTCTAAGGTCCCTTTTAGATCTATGAATACTTATTACAGTTCTTAAGGAGAAGTAACAAGTGGTCAGCCCAACCTAATTTAGTTACATGTGTGTTTGAAATAGATAATCCTAGGCACATTTACTCAGAATAACCACTACATAATTCCTGCTTTTATTAACTACAGAGCCTTTTGGACCACTGACTTTCTCCAATGCTTTCCCACCAAAATGAATATATTATTTTAAATATGATTCCTTTAAAGTCTGGACTGCAAATAGCAGAAAATGGAATCTCTTTCCTTGAGTAATTTTTGTCTTTGCAAAGATTTCAAAATACTCCAATTTCATCTGCCTTATGTTTAGGTTGTCTCTATGAAAACACATTCTTCTTTTGTCTTCAGGGTCCTTAGGAATTTTAGCTAAGATGTTTTCCTGGCAGGAATTCTGAATGACTCAGCATTTAAACCCAGCTTGACCAAACATGAATGGCTCCCTGGGGACCATGGATCATTTCTTTCTTACTTTTTTTTTTTAATCCAAATGATCTTGAATGAAAACATACAGTATGCTTTGAGGAGTACATAACTAACATTGCATATCATGCTGAGAAAATATCGATCCTGGGACAAAGACTTTTTTTTTTTTGACAGTGTCTTCTTAACCCTGATCGATACACTCTAGATGAGGTACAGAGGGATGACAAGTATGTAATGTTCCTTTTTCCCTTTTGCTGGAAAAATCTATTCTGCAAACATATCTGTGTGTCTGCATCTTTATTTCCTGAATCGGATCCAATCCAAGGACTAAAACATAATTAATTTTGTTAGGCCTGGAAGCCACATTGGAAACACAGTTTATAAGCAATAACAAGAACAGATAGATTTAGATGCCTCCAGACTATCCAAGTTTCTTCTTATGGAAATTCCAAACAGTCAGTGTCCCTGACATGCCCTGAGTCACAATTTTGAATCAACTGCCTCTGACTTTATGGTACAGTCTTATCAGTGGGTATGTGTTATCACATCTAGAATGCCGGTGTGTGTTGTCTGATATAAATATGTGTGCATAGATTTAATTTTTGCAAATAGGTTCAAACTTGAAATGTATTAAGTTAGCCCTCTATAAAGGAACACTATGGTGAATACTTCTGCAAAGTTAAAAATCTTTTCTAATAATCTCCCTCTAACTTACATTTTAAAAGATCTTGGATAAATGAATGAAAAAGCATTTATGAAGTGCTTACTATGTTCCATGAGCAGCTAGGTGGCACCATAGATAGAGTGCCAGACCTAGAATCAGAAGGACCTGAGTTAAAATTTGAACTTAGACACTTAGTAGCCGTGTGATTCTGGGCAAGTCACTTAACCCTGTTTGCCTCAGTTTCCTCATCTGTATAATGAACTGAAGAAGGAAAATCTTTGCCAGAAAACCCCAGACAGGGTCACAAAGACTCAGACATGACTAAACCACAACAACAATGTGCCAGGCACTGTGCAAGAGACCCTGTACTCTTGTAGCCAAGAGGTTACTTTCTTGAGAGTTGTGGGTGGGGTGGTCAGAGAAGTCAGGGGTGGTGAGTGGAGTCTTAGAATACCTGACTGACACTTCCTTTCCAGGAATTTCACTTTACTGTGATTCCTTTAAATGGAGGCATATACTATACATAATGCACATAATATAAACCAACAGGAAAAGTAGAAATTTCCCTCCTCCAACACACAAGATTTTTGTTGAATTGGCCTATAAGGACCATGCCAGAGAGCAGGAATCTCAAGCTCCCCTAGGGGGAAGAAAATAAGTATTTGCAGAGTGCCTACTGTGTTCCAGGTACTGTGGTGAGTGTCTTTTTATAAGTGTTACTTCATTTGATAACCCTGCAAGGGAGGCGTTATTTATTGTCCCCATTTTATAATTAAGGCAACTGAGGCAAACAGATTAAGTGACTTGCCCAGGGTCACACAGCTAATCCGTGTCTGAGGCTAGATTTGAACTCAGGTCTTCCTGACTCCACAGTTCCCAGGCCTCCGGAGACAAGGAGAACTTCCTGACTGCTTCTTTCTATGTGGTAGCTCAGTGCCAAATAATGTGAACACTTTGAAATGCCAGCAATCTCCTCATTGACTAATGAGCTGGAAAAGCCAGTGACAGAAGACTTTTTAAAAACAAACACAGCTTCTTTCTTAAGCCTTTGCTTTGACTCTCCTGTGCAGCAAGAATTGTGCCCTCTCTCTAGATTTCACATGAGCAGAAGAAGGAAATAGGTGCTGTTCCTCCCACCAAACTTGCCACCATATGTAGCGTAGATGCAAGGAGGCAAGCTTGCACCTTGGTCCCTGGTGACTTCTGTTTCTAAGTTTCGGTTCCCTTTCCTGAGTTGACATTCAAACATCAACCTCAAGATGGAAATTTTCAGGTGTGGAGGTGACTGGTCAGATGATCAGAGATGTGAGATGGTCAGAGATCCCAGATCCAATGAGTGGGGCTGACTGATGTCTGGGCAAGTCTCTTCATCAGATAAGAAGACCACCAACAAGGCCCAGTCTTGACCCACTTTATCCACAGAGTCATTTAGACCCAGCAAGGCCAAGATGAAACGTAAAATAATGAATCAGCAATCCCACATACTGTTTTATGTCCTGGTGAGGTTTAAGATCTGTCTCCCATAAGGACGCAACGGTAGTAATGAGTTATTTCTGTATCCTGTTTCAAGTCATTACGTCAATGAATACTCATTAGAGTTTTGCATTTTAGTACGTCTTTCGGGGAGGAAGTAAATATCTATCCCATATCTGATTCATATCATCCACTGACTACTCGTCTACTGACCCTTTTCAGGAAACTTGAGATATGAGAATAAATCAGATAATTCGTCCCCAGAGCCCCAGGATAGGGGTAAGGTAAGGAGTATGAAAAAATGGAACCCAAATGGGCCTTTTCACAAGATGGCAGGTATTCTCAGGACTGAACTCCCTTGGACTATATGCCTATGTCCAGAATAGAGAGGCAGGCCCCTTAGTGGAGAAGGGAATGAGTGTTAAATTAGTTTCTTAACATTAGTCTTGCAAACTTCTGGACCTGTCTTGACCAGGTTCTATTGGCAGAATCTTTTTTTCGGGGGGGGGGGGGGGGGGGAGGCAGTTGGGGTTAAGTGACTTGCCCAGGGTCACACAGCTAGCAAGGTCACATTTGAACTCGGGTCTTCCTTATTCCAGGGCCTGTCCTCTATCCAGTGCATCACCTAGTGGCCCTAGAGGAATCTTTAAAAGTCACAAATCTAAGACTTTAAAAGTCAAGCATGTCTGCTAGTGTGCCCTCCAGTTTCAGCTCTCCTTTCATGGACTTCCCCACCAGTGCAGGAAGGCTCTGCATTCCACATTGTACAAAGTAGTTGTCATCAATTGCTTCTTCCAAGTACTTCCTCATCAGTCAGCATTGTTTGCATGGTAACTGTGTTCCATCCTTTCCCACACTGCTATTTACCTGTCAAAAAGGAGAAGAAGAAAAAAAAGAATCACTATGTACTGAAAGGAAAATCTGGTTCCATTTCTGTAACCCAGGGCAACGTGCACCATCAGACCTATAGTTAACTCTCAGTTGTTGGTAATAATGGAGGTGGACAGGGTTCTGAACACCTAGTCCGGAACAATAAATAATCTCAGAATTGCTTGGGTCTGGTTTGAGAGTGCATTTTAGGATGATTTGACTTCTTCATTAAACTTCACATGTTCATAGACAATAGGGACTGGACTTTTTATTACACTGAAAATCCAGATAGGAAGCTCCTTATGCCAATACAAGTCATTACCTTCTCAGTAACTTGGAGTCTTAGAGGGGTGCCTCAGTCTGTGAGAAGGCAAGTGAGGTGGCTAAGGTTATACAACCAGGGTGTGTCAGAGGTGGAATGGGAACCCAGGCCTTCTCGACTACAGGGCCAGCTCCCTCCATCATGTCATACACACTGCCTCACACTGTGCTCATGTTACATGTTTGTATTAAAGTCATTTTGCATTGCCTGGGCTCATAGACCAGACAGCAAAAGAAGTGTCCTAGGAGTTTGCTTGGTAGGCAAAGAAGTAAGTATTTTGATAAAGCTCTTTAAGATTTACAAAGAAAGCATTTTCCTTGAAACAACCAAGTGGGACACAGAATACAAGCATTATTATCTTTGTTTTACAGATGAGGAACTGAGGGGCTCAGACAGACTAAAGGACTTGCCCTTGGTTGATCAATTAGTACATGCCAAGATATGAGCACAAGTCTGCTGATTCTAAATCCAATCTCTTTCCATGATGTTTCCAAACCCAGATTAATATATTCTTGTGAGCTACAAAAAAAACAACAACAACAAATAAACAGATAACTAATCATTATATGACTTTTCTAGACATGTGACAAACAGGCGCAGAAATGCAAATTAAACCATAGGTCATAGGCCTTCTATGTCCAACCTCCTTATTTTATAGATGAGGAAACTGGGGCCCAGGGAAGGAAAGTGATTTGCCTATTGCCACAAAGGAAGTAAACATGAATGAGAATGAAAAAGCATTCATTAAGTTTATGCAAAACACTATGGTGCTTGGGATACAAATAGAAAAAGTTCTCAAGAAGATTCCCCCTTTCATTGGAGGAGACCATTATGAAAAGACCCAAGGGTCCTTAGATAGCGTCAGTAGGTAGATGAGTCCCTGGGGTCTGGATAGAGGCTGGGATGGATGGTGGAGCCTGAAGGGAAAATAAGAAGCATTTACTAAGTCCTTGCTATATGACAGGCATTCAACTAAGAGCTTTACAACTAATATCTCATTGGATCCTCACAACTACCCTGAAAAATAGATACTATGATTATCTCCAATTTATAGCTGAGGAAACTGAGACAGATGTTAAGTGACTTGCCCAGGGTCACGCAGCTGGTAAGTATCTGAGGCCGTATTTGAACTCATGTCTATCCAGTCAGCCACTTAGCTGCCAGAAGTACCTTAGATGATAAGTTTTGGTAGTCTTCTGTCCCACTAAAGCAATGACTTGGTGACTCCCACCTCATCCAAGTGGTGTCATCAATTGAGCAGCCTAGATGGGTGTGAATAGCCCAGGGTAGGGAAGAATGTGAAAGAATACTGAAGAGGAAGGCAGCTAGGTGGCGCAGTAGAGCACCAGCCCTGGAATCAGGAGGACCTGAGTTCAAATCCAGCCTCAGACACTTAAAAAAAAACTAGCCATGTGACCTTGGACAAATCACTTAACCCCAATTGCCCTGCCTTCCCCCCTCCGAAAAAGCAAAAAGAAAAATCTTAAAAAAAAAAAAGAAATTTATGAAGAAGAGTAGTGATAAGTAGCCCAAATGGCATCAGGGTAGCATCAGAAATAGGGAGCTAGGGAGATCAAGCTAACATGAGAGGTGATGTGATACAATGGGAAAAGAGCTGACTTTTGGAACTGAATGACCTGGATTCAAATCCTGCCAGAAAGTGTTCTATGCGTATGACACATAGAGCAAGCTACTTAGCTTTCATGACCTCAGTTTCCTCACCTCTAATACAAGGAGGGTTGGACTCAGTAGCCTCTCTGGTCCCTTTTGATTCTAGGTGAAATGTCTTTATTTTAGGAAAATTAAGAACTTACTGAAACAGCATACTGTAATCATTACTGAGAAAACTCATGTGAAAGGCTTAACCTAAGTTCTGTGTAATGATATGCAACTGTTGTCTCCATAAAGCAGCAAGTGACCTAGATTCAGGAACACAGAAAACTGTGAAACTAACCTCCAGGCTCACATTGCCCATTGGACACGTCAGACTGAATGTCCTGCAAACATCTCAAACACAGCACATCCAAACTGAACTCATCATCTTTCCAACCAAGCTCTCTTTCCTACAACTACTGTTGTAGGAAGCACCATCCTCCCAGTCACCCAGGCCCCAGGCCTGTCAGAAGGGTAAGGGGGTGTCTATCCCAAACAAGTGAAGATTTCCCCAGCCGAATGGGCAGATGAAACTGATTGGTTCCAATGGCCACGGAGGCAGTTGAATCAGGCACTGTGATGCACTCAGAGTTTGGTCAGACATCAAAGACGCCAAGGTCATCCCACTGCGTCCTGGGCCATCTTGACTTTTGTCTCGCCCTGTATTTTGATGACTCTAGAAGAGAGAGTGAGGCTGACGATATTGCATAGCTCTCTCACTTAAATCCAATGCACAGAGGCAAGTGAAGAATGGAGACATCACCTCATGATAGTTGTCTTCAAAAATGAAGGACAAACAACAATGTGTTTACATCCAGGCCCACAACATAGATGTCACCCCCAGCTCTCTCCCTTTCTCTCTCTCCCTCTCTCTATCTTGGTCTCTGTCTCTGTCTCTCTGCCTCTCTGTCTCTGTCTCTTTCTCTCTGTCTCTCTTTCTCTCTGTCTCTCTCTGTCTCTGTTTCTCTCTCTCTCTCTCTGTCTCTCTCTCTCTCTCTCTCTCTCTCCCTCTCTCTCTCTCTCTCTTTCTCCCTCCCTCCCCCATATCCAATATGTTGACAAGTCTTATTCCTTCTACCTATGTATCTCCCTTCTCTCCTCTGACTCTGCCATCCCCCTGGGGCAGGTCCTCATCACCTCATCTGCCTGCCTCAAGACTCTCCCCTCTAGTTTGTACTCCACTCAACTGTCAAATTAATCTTCCTAAAGCACAAGTCTGACCATGTTACCCCTGCATCCATTTGATAAACTCTGGTGGTTCTGTATTATCTCCAGGATCAAATATAATAATCCTCTGACATCCAAATCCCTTCAAAACTTGCCCTGCCCCAACCATTCCAGTCTACTTAGAAATTACTCCATTCTAGGAATATGGTTCTCCTTGCTGTTTTTCAGACAAGACCCTCCATCTCTCCAAGGGTCAATTTCGCTGGCTGTCCCTCATGCCTGGAATTCTCTCTCTTCTCATTTCTATCTCCTGGCTTCCTTCAATTCCCACCTTGCTTCCTTCTCTCCTCTGACCCTGCCAACTCCTGGTGAACCCTTCATCCCCTAACACATGAGCTGCCAGGTGGCACAATGGATAGAGTGCTGGACCTGGGGGTAAGGAAACCTCATCTTCCTGAGTTCAAATCTGACCTCAACAACTTACTAGCTGTGTGATCCTGAACAAGTCACTTAACACTGTTTGCCTCAGTTTCCTCATGTGTCAAATGATCTGAAGAAGGTAATGGCCAACCATTCCAGTATCTTTGCCAAGAAAGCCCCAAACAGAGTCACAAAAAGTTGGACACAGCTGAAAATTACTAACCGACAACAACTCAAAAGAAGATTTTGATGGGGCGGCTAGGTGGTGCAGTGAATAGAGTACTGGCTCTGGAGTCAGGGGGGACCTGAGTTCAAATCCAGCCTCAGACACTTAACACTTACTAGCTGTGTGACCTTGGGCAAGTCACTTAACCCCAATTGCCCTGCCCTCCCCCCTCCAAAAAAAAAGATTATGATGTCCTCTGTAAGTTTTCTTTTCTCCAAGCCATACATCCTCACTTACTTCTATTTATCTCATATGTCATGGTCCCTAATTCCCTTCACTATATGTGTGTGTGTATTCCCTTTCTCTGAATGCAGTCCAATTTGTCAAAGTCTATCCTAAAATGGCCTAAACATGGTCTGACTAAGGCAATGCATTAATAGGTCTATAAGCTCATTGGATCTGAACACAATGTTTTGATTAATAGAGCCTATAGTCACATTAACTTTTGGGGTTGCCACGAAATAGTATTGAGTCATATTGATCTTCCATTCCTCTAAAACCCCTGAATCTCATTGGCATGAATTATTGCCTCGCCATACTTTGTCCATATGATACTCAAGCAGTTGGTTTTTTGGAACCAAATGTCCTTACATGTATATTTATTCCCATTAAATTATTCATTTTTATCTTGTTAAATGCAATTCATCACTGTAACCTGTCGAGATCTTTGTAATTTCTGCTTCTGTCATCCATTCCAGCTCTCTGTCTCCTGCAGTTTTGAAAATTATGCTATCTATGCTTTGATGCAAGTCACTAATGAAAATGGTAAACGGCCTTGGGCAAAGGACAAGTCATTAGGACTTCCCACTCTAGAGACCTGTCTAGATTAGAATGACATGAAGGGATCAATCAACATTTATTTAGTACCTCCTATGTACGAAGTATTGCACCTGGGATAGGACGTTCAAAAACAGCATTAACAGCATCTATCCTCAAAGAGTTGGGGGATATGACAGACATACAAATAAGTAAATTCAAAACATAGAAAAACAAAGTTTAAGTATATATCTTTGTAAAGATAGAGATTATAAAATGAGCATTTACTATAGCAAGTAACTTGAGAGCATTGAAAGAACTATTTAGCTTACCAAGGCTGCTAGACGGTTCACTAGATATTGCTATGGGCCTGGAATCAGGAAGACATGAGTTCAAATCCAGCCTCAGACCCTTCCTACTAGCTATGTGACTGTGGCCAAGTCACTTAACCCTGTTTGCCTTAGTTTCCTCATCTGTCAAATGAGTGGGAAAAGGAAATGGCAAACCACTCCAAGATCTTTGCCAAGAAAACCCCATGAACTGTATGGTCTACAGGGGCACAAAAAGTTAGACATGACTGAACAACAACATAACTCACCATGGGTGATCCACCTCAATCTCCTATTTGGTTTGAGGCCCAGTCCCTTGTCAGTTTACAGTAGCTGTCCAAGATATATGTATTGGCAGTCTAGTTCAGGGGGCTATGGGTCATACTGCGTGTCATAATCTTAACCATATATGTTTCTCATCCACTTTGTTTTTCCTATTGTCAGTTTACTTGGCAACCAGAGGAGAGATAAATATCACCCATGTTTTCACAGCAAATCACTCCTGATTCAATATGTCTTCTTCAGTAGAATAAAGACAGCAGTCTTGACATGCACACACCAAAAAACAAAAAATAAAGTTGCAAACTAAACATGATGGACAGATCATGCAGGACAATATGTGTGGTCACATATATACATATATATATATATATACATATATATATATATATAGACAGGGAAGTTTCATTTTCAACTAGGCATTAAAGTTTTTTAAAAAGAATGAAAGGGTGGCTAGGTAGCATAGTGAATAGAGCACTGACTTCAAATCTGGCCTCAGACACTTAATACGTACTAGCTGTGTGACCTTGAGCAAGTCACTTAATCGTAATTGTCAGGCTTTCCCCCCTCCAAAAAAAAATGAAAGATTCAATTTAATTTTATTTTCAGGTTTAAATTCTTTTACACCCATATCCCCTTTCTGTCATTGAGAAAGCAAGAAAAACAAAACCCAAAAAACCAAAACAAATAAATTACCTCATTGAACATGTCGAAATCCCTTCCCCCTTTCAAAAAAAAAAGCCACAAGTTTCTATCTGCATTCTGGGTCTATTACTTCTCTATGTGGAGGTGGGTAGCATGAAAAAAAAAAAAAAACCAAACCAATCATAGACAGAATTAGAAAAAAAAAGTCTCTTACCCCTTTTAAGGTTTATTTGCTTTATCTGGCCCTCTTAATCTAAACCAATTTTAGCACCACCTTATTTCTATAACTCTGAAGAAGACAGAAGAGGTATGTAGAGGAAACAGCAAGGTATTCTGGGTAAAAACACAGTATTTGGGGTCAGAAAACCTGGTTGGGTCCAAACTCTGTCCCTTACTAGCTAGATTATGTAAGGCTAGTCACCTGCCTTCCCATGGTAAGGCTAGTCACTTGTCTTTCCTTGGTCTCAGTTTCCTCATTTAAAAAATGAGTGTTGCCCTACAAAAATCTCTTTCCCCTCTCACTCTCACTGTTCTTCCCATTTCTAATATTCTGTTCCTCCATAGGCTAAGGATGATGGTTTGGGAAACACAAATATTAGGACTAATCGATAAACATTTATTAAATGCCTGCAGTGTGTCAAGCACTTTGCTAAGCACTGAGTATACAAAAAAGAAGCAAAAGATAATAGTTGACCTCAAGGAGTTTACCTTCTAATGAGGAAGACAACATGCAAACAAATAGATAAAAGCAAGCTATATATAGGATAAAAAAAGAAATGATTAACAGAAGGAGGCTTTAGAACTGAGGAAGTTTGGGGAAGGCTTCCTGTAGGAAAAAGTGAAATTTTGTTTGGGACTTAAAGGAATTTCATTGATTGGTAAACAATAGGTCTCAGGACAAGCCCCACTTGGTCATTGTTTTGGGCCCCAATTGTCTCAGGATGGACATAAATAGCAATTATTTCTGTTCTTGGCCAGAAACCCTAAGGGTCTTCCCCTCCTAGATTGATTTTTTTTTGACTAGGTAAAAGAGGCCATTCTCTGCCTCATTCCTTATCTACCCTTAGTCACTGATTGGGTGTCTCCACAATCAGAGATCTATTAAAGAACTTGGCTTAAAAAGGCCAAGGTCTACCACTGCATCCAGGACCATCTTCAGTCATCCTGATCTGTATCTTGCCGCTGAACCCAGCTGGCTCCAGAGGAGAAAGTGAGGCTGATGGCTTTGCACAGCCCTGCCTCACTTAAATCCAATTCATTTGCATGTCATGGTGTCACCTCCCTGATGTCATTGAGGTAGGTCAGTAGATGGAGCAGAGGAAGGAGGGTGTTTTGGACATGGGGAACAACCAGAGAGAATGTCCAGAGTCAAGAGATAGAGCTTGCTGTTCATGGAATAGCCATGAGGCTATTGTTACTGAATCAATGATCAAAGACCATAATACAGTGGAAACAGCATTGGCTCAGAAATCAGAAGACCTGAGTTCAAATGCTAGCTAGCTTACTTGTTCCCTATGTGACCATATACAAGTCATTTAAACTCTCTGGGCCTTCATATTTGAAAACTTAAGGGATTGACCTAAATAACTTCTTATAGTTCTGCATCTATAGTAAGATTCTATGAAGATATGTTTCCAGCATGCAAAGGATGAAAGCGGGCTGCCTTCTTGCCAACAGATTGTGCAGAAGTACCAAGAATGTGTGGAGTAAAGAAGGCAAGTTCCTCAGTGGAACCTGCAGCTGCTTACCAGTCTGTACCACTGCCTCTTGCCCATCAAGATAGTAAACCTTCCCTTGCACTTAAGAACGTAGTATCTTCCTAGTTTTATGGCTTTCAATGCAATTCAACCTTTTTTTTTTTTGGTCTAAACTTAATATTTTATAGATAGATAATAGTAATATTTTATAGGTAGATAATTCCCATCATGGAAATTCCCTCCACCAGTACAGATACTCATCTGAAACTTGTAATCTTAAAGAATTGCCTGGGATACTGAAAAATAAGTGACTTGCCCAATGGCACACGGCTAGAATTTTCCAGGATTATAAACTTACAACTGAAAAAGACTTTAGAAGGTATCCAGTCTAACCCCCTCATTTTACAGAAGAAACTAAGTGCTGAAGGGGCTAATTGACTTAGTTGCCCATTATCACACAGCAGGTTTCAAACCCAGTCCTCTGACTTCAGGGATGACACTCTTTTCATGGCACCATACTTCCTTCTAGTATGACTGTATTGACTTGGAAGTCTCCAGACAAAATTCTTCTTGCTGACTGGTTTGTGGAGACTGTTAACCACCTAGAGCTTGTAGAGACTACTAACTGCCAGGACCCTGTGGAGGCTGTTAACTCCCAGGAGGTTATCATGTAGACAGAGAATGCTTCTTCCTTATTCTTTATAAGAGGAGAAAGGAGCCCAATGAGTCTGTAGATCTTCAGCCCTAGATTATTTTATGAAGTTCTGATTTTAAAAATGAAAAGTTAGCAGATGTTCCTATTAATGGTTAAGTTGACAGCCCATCATTGTTCATCTCTTAATGAAGAAGCACCATATGTACCCCCTAATACTGGGTCAAGAACTATGGTGGAATCTTTTTATAGTTGTAAGACAGGATCCTAAGCTATAATTTTAATACATTTTTTAGGATTTTTATGATTAGAAATACACTTTACATTGAAGTAAGACCATTCTTCCCTGCTTGCTCCTCAGGGTAGTAAGGCTCCCCTTACACTTAAGAATGTGATATTTGTCTTGATATTCCCATGTCTTTCAATACTATTCAACTTTTTCAGTTTTTAATCTAAACTTAATATTTCAGCAAGGTAGGACACTTCTTGTATGGAAATTCCTTCCACCTGTGCAGATCAGCAACTCATATGAAACTTAGAGAATTGCCTTAGGGTACTAAAAGATAAAGTAATTTGTACAAGGTCACACAATTAGTATGTTCCAGAAGGAGGATTTGAACCCAAGTCTTTCTGATTTCAAGGCCAGCCTTCTGTAAACATCATCTTTTTTCTCCTTCTATAAAGTATTTATATATATATATATAAATAATGTATATAATATATCGCATATATTTATACATATGATATGTAATATATAATTTATATGTAAAATGTCTATATAAATCTATATTATATTTAATTATATACAATATATGATATAATATTAAATAATAATATATTATATATATTTATATATAAAATATAAGTATCAAGTATGACTTCTATTAAGTATTTACTAAATGTAAAGCATTTTGCTAAGATGTGAGGGGGATATTGCAATTGTTATATAGCTTTTTCCTTAAGGAAGACTCATCTCTCTCAGTTTCTGTCCCCAGTGGCTATTTCATCTCTTTTGTGATTCAGACAAAGAAGTACTTAAACAATAAGTAAAGCTTTTGATTTGTTTCTCTTATGAATATAATCTATAGAGCATTTGAATTATGGTTTAAAAATTCCTTTCAGAGTGCCAAAATTTCTTTCAGTTACTATCACTTGCCAGATCCCAACCTGGTTCCATACAGATTTCCACAGGAGTTTCACTTGGCAAGATTGGGAGCAGGAGGTGAAGAGGAAGATGAAGCCAGAGTTCATAGAAGGGAAAAATCTCTTC
Source organism: Petaurus breviceps papuanus (assembly GCF_028583685.1). NCBI lineage: Eukaryota > Metazoa > Chordata > Mammalia > Diprotodontia > Petauridae > Petaurus > Petaurus breviceps. Next base: position 968,579 of record NW_027187349.1, read on the forward strand.
TAGCTGAGAGAATCAGAGACCCAAAAGATTTAAACAACTTTTACATTCAGAGATCTAAATATTATATGTGATTTGCCCATTGTTCTCAGTTTGAGAAAAGCCAACATTTCTGCCTTTGTGGGAAAGATCCTGGGTTTTTCTAGATTATGGATTTCTAGTACAATTGTAATAATTGCTTGGGTTTCATGGTGTAAAAATATAATACTTGTGCTTTCTCTTTAAAAAAAAAGAAGCCATTGGAAAATATTTATTGCAGCCCAAGTTTAAGCCAGTATGGAATAGCAATCATCCCTTTTTCCACAAATGAAATTCTGTACAGGCTGAAGCTATTATACCTAACAAATATGGTATGTACATTTTATTACAGCTATAAAGTTACTAACTTAATATAGTCAATTGTTAGCTATTAAAGGGAGGATGGGAGAACTTATGGATTATTCAGGCCCTTTGTCTTCCTTCTTTAATTCATAGGAACAATAGATTTGGCCCTGGAAAGAAATTTAGAGGTTATCTAATCCAACCCCTTTCATTTTACAGGTGAGGAAACAGGCCCAAAGTGGTTAAGTGATTTGCCGGAGGTCACACAAGTAGTAAGTGGCAAAGCTGGATTTGAACCCAGGTCCTCTGATTCTAAGTTCTTTCCATGGTACTCCTCTGGCTCATATAGGGTCCCAATGCTTTCAGGAATATCTTCTATAATTCTGGTGAATATAGGAAGGATTCAAAAGGTCTAAACCTGCCTTCAAGGCTGGATTAAAAGGTTTTGTTTCCTTTGAAACATTAGAACTATTCCTGAATAAATGTTGAGATTGTTATTGTTAACTCTCTCTTCAAATTACCTCACATTTACTTATCTGCATAACTATTTAATCCTTCTCTTTTCCTCTCTTCTCCATTTCATTTTTGTCTTTGTAACATCCTTTGCCTCAAACAGGCTCAAATAATTCTGTGAACTCATTCATCCGAGTGTGTTCTTCAGTGATATAGATCACAACCCATCCATATCTACCCAACCTGTATGACTCCTGTCCTTGTCTCCTCATAATTTTTCCATAGGAGGTCTGCCCTGGAGACCTGGAGGTCTCTCAGAACCAGGATAATCAGAAGAGGTTTCATGTAGAAGGGGATGCTTGAATTCAGTCTTGAAGGCAGCTAGATATTGTAAGGGGCAGAGATGAAAAAGGAGTGAATCCCAGGCATGGAGGATAATCTATGCCTCTAAAGGGACAGAGATAGAATATGGAATCTCATTTTCAGCAAACATTAAAAAGGTCAGTTTGGCCAGATCATAATGTGTATGGAGGGAGATGATGTATTAAGACTGGAAAAATAGGATGGAGCCAGGTTGTAAAGGACTTTAAATGCTTAATGGAAGAATGTATTGAAGTTAAGGAAGAGTTTATTGAAAAGGATTATAACAGGCACAGTTGTACTTTAGGAAAAATCACTTTGGCAGCCATGTGGAGAATGGATTACAATAGAGATTATTACAATAGCTCAGGAGAGAAGATAAGGGTCTGAACTGGGGTAGTGACTGTGTGAGTGCAGAGAAGGGAATGGATAAAAGTGATCTTGTGGAAGGAAGTCTGAAGCCTGGGAACCATTACTCTGGAAATTATGTAACACCATAGTTCTTCCAGGATGTGACTTTGTCTTGTTTTGCATCATCAGCCAATGATGCTGTCTAGGGGAGGTTCTGATGGGAGGGGATGAGTCTGCTAGCACTCTACAGCATTCCCTGTCTCTCTCTGGCTAAGCTCTCAGCCTGCATTAGACCAGGCTTTAAACAATTTTAGCTGGTATAACAACCAATTAAAACTATTGATGAATGGCCCAAAAGCTGATTGATAGTTTCATGAGCTGACACTGGAGTGTTCAGAACTGTTTCTGGAGCCACATTAATACTTAATCCCTGCTTATCGTGCTGAGAGTTTCTGAAGGAATGATAAATGATTTACCATTTATAGCTTAAAGATATCTGCCTAGAGGCAATGAGGTTAGAATGGGGGGGGGGAGAACAGTGGACACAAGAATGAGCTGGCAAACAAGCAGTTTCTGGATTTCCCATGCTAAGAGGGTCTATTTTAGAGTCACTATCAGTGGCTTAGTTTCCTTTGAAAAGTCAAAATAAATTGATGTTTCCACATATCTAAATGCAGACTCTCAAATGATTGAAGAGGAAAATGCACAGGAACCAGACAGGTCTTGAAGTTTTATTGCCTCAAACATTAGAAAAAAATGGAACACTGAGGCTCAAACTCTACTGTATGTGATTATCATCTAAGAAGGCTCTCTTCTCTGCCACACTTATAGCAATTTTTCCAGAGGATTTGTAATAACATAAATAAATCTAGCTCCACAAATGATTCTATTTTCTTAAATCCTTGACTAGAATAAGAATAATCACTTTGTTTTTTCACATTATATACTTCTTGTATAATTGAATCCTTTTGTGAGCTTTAAAGTACTTATAAATATGAAGTGGCAGTATTATTATAACAAGTGCTTCAATTCAATCTAATTGAACCAATATTTAGTGAGCCCCAACTAGCCCAAATATATGCAAGGCACTATTAGGTTTTGGGAAGAGGGACTGGGTATACCAAAAAAAAAAAAAAGAAGTCCTTACCCTCAATTAGTCAAAAGCATTTATTAAGGCTTTACAATATGTCAGGTACTATACTAGGAACCAAAGATTAAAACACAAAAGAAAATAGCCCCTGCTCTCAAGGAGCTTATATTCTAACAAAAAAGACAATATGAACATAAAGCTATATACAAAGAAGATATAAAGTAACCTTGAAAGATGACACTAAGGGGCAGCTAGGTGGCACAGTGAATAGAGCACTGGCCCTAGAGACAGGAGGACCTGAGTTCAAATCCAACCTCAGACACTTAACACATACTAGCTGTGTGACCTTGGGCAAGTCACTTAACTCCAATTGCCCTGCCTTCCCCCCTCCAAAAAGGCAAAAAAGAAAAAAAAAAGAAAGATGGCACTAGCAACTGAAGGAGTCCGATGCTTAAGCTGAGAACTGAAGGAAACCAGAGATTCTAAGATGTGGAGGTGAGGGGGAAGTAAAATCCAGATCCAGGTACCAGGCAGTACAAAGTAAAAGGCATGACAGCTGGAAATGTAATGTTGTATACAAACAGCAAGAAGGACAGTTAGGCTTTTGGCTAAATTATAGAGTGTGAGGAGGAGAGTAATGTGTAATAAGTTTGGAAGGACAGAATGGGTCTAGATTGTGAAGGGTTTAAAATTCAATAGGAAGCCACTGGAGTTTACCAAAGAAGTTATATGGTCAAACCTTTGCTTTAGGAAAATCACTTTGTTGTCTATGGAAAGAATCTGTCACAATGAGGAGAGACTTGATGAATGGAGACCAATTGGGAGGTTAGAACTAATAAGAACTGAACTATAATGTTTCCTGGAAGGACACATGTACACTTGAGGTTTAGAAAGAGTGTGCTGAGCTAATGTGCCCTGAATTTCACACTAGGGTTTTGTACCTTTTTTTGCTTTTTTAGGTTTTTTAAAAAATTTGTTTGCCCAGTTCTTCAATATGTCCTTTCTTCTTTTAGTTGATGAAAGTATTTAGAGATATAAGTATTTACTTTAAGGGCTGCTTTAGTTATATGCCAAAAGTTTTGGTAAATTGTCTGTTGTCACCTTTCCTTGATGAATTTTTCTGTTGTTCCTATGATTTGACCTTTGAAGTATTCTTTAGGAATAAATTATTTAGTATCAAATTAATTTTAATCCTTTATTCAAATGCATTTATGGAATATCTTTTTTTTTGCATCATTGTCAGAAAAAGATGTGTTTAATATTTTTGATTTTGTGTATATGTTTGTAAGGTTTTTATACCCTGATGGTCAGTTTTGGTAAAGGTACCATATACAGCTGAAAAATATCTAAACTCCTTTCTCTTTCCATTTAGTAATCACCAAAGACATATTTCTAATCAATCTGAAGTTCTATTCAGGTCTTTAATTTCTTTCTTGTTTGTCTCTTTGTTAGATTTGTCTAAGTCTGAAAGGAGTACATATTATGGTTTGGCTACTATTTCTTCCTGCAATTCAACTAACTTTTTCCTTTAAGTATTTATATGCCTTGATGTTGTTGCATTATGTAAAATAATGATATTGTTATATATGATGCTTTTAAGTATAATGTTGTTTTTTCCTTATTATTTTTGTCTCTTTTTATTATTACCTTCTCTATAATCATGGCTGCTCATCTTGCTTTTTTTTTAGTTTGCCTGAAACATGCTAGACTATTTTCTAGACCTTTATTTTAATTTTGTTTTGTTTCATATAAACAGCATATTGGTAGATTTTTCTTTCTAATCCATTCTACTTATCCTCTTCCATTTGGTGAGTGAATTCATACCATTCACGTTTATAGTTAAATTGTTCATTGCATATTCCCCTCCAATCTATCCTTTTGTGCTTTTCCCCCTCTTTTCGCTCTGTACCCCTTTTAAGAAAGAAGATGGAAAAAGACTATACTGAACACTAGTGATTGATAATTGAAGCGACTCATTTCTACTCTTGCTCCTGTTCTCTTCCCCTTACTCCATTCTTGATCACAAGGGTTTTTTTTGATTTTTTCTTTATTTCTCTTTAGTTCCCCCCTTCATGATTAACACTCTGATACTGATTTGCTTATGCTTGTTCCTTCAATGATCCTGCCCTCTCTCTTAAACCCCATTTTCCCCCCTCCCCGTCCCTTCCTATTTCCCCGTTAAGTTGAATGTATCTTTACACCAGTTGTGTGTATGTGTGTTCAACCTTCGTTTGTCTGGTGTGGATGAAAATGAGGTTAACAAAATCCCTATTTACCCCCTTTTCCGTGTTTGAACACTCCTCATTTTATCTATCCCCATGATGTGAGACGCCAAGTTCTCTCCCTTTCTTCCTTCTTCACTCCCAGACAGGTTCCCATATCTTTCTGCTTTCAGGACCCCTGAAACAAAATACAACTACCCCAGACCTTCTATCTTATCTAATTCCTTTTACGATTCTTGAAAACTTTAGAGTTCTAAGAGCACAGTTTCTTTCTTTTTTTTTTTTTTAAAGCAATTGGGGTTAAGTAACTTGCTCAAGGTTACACGGCCAGTTATGGAGAGCACAGTTTCTTTTTGCATTAGAATATAAACAAATTAGCCTTCCAATTATCCTGATATCTTTATTTTTCTGTTTCTCTTGACTCTTGTGTTTGCATTTCAAAGCTTTTATTTAGATCTAACCTTTTCATCAGGAAGGCTTAGAACTCCTTCACTAAAGATCCATCTTTTCCCCTGTAGGAATACTAAAATTTGCCTGATTGGTTCTGCTTCATTACCGGCATTTATCTTTTGTCCTTTGACATATCATATTATAAGATCTCTGGTTGTCAAATTTTGTGTGATCCTGACTGGAAATCCTTTGTACCTGCACTCTTTCTTTCTGGTTGTATATAGTATTTTTTTTAACCTGGAAGCTCTGAATTTTGGCTATGATGTTCCTTGGAATTCATTTGGGGGTTTCCTTATCTTGTTTTCTAGGTCAGTTTCTTTTGATACTATGTAATTCACTTTTTATTTTTAATTCCTTTTTTCCCCAATTTCCCCTTTCAGGAAGTGATTGATGAATTTCTTTCACTTCCCTCTGAGTCATTTACATTTATGATTTCTTGGAAAATAGTATCCAGCTTTTTGTTTGTTTTTTGTTTTGGTCATGATTTTAAACTAGTACAATGATTTCTAGATAATGTTTCCTTGACCTATTTTCCAGGTCAGTTTCTTTTGATACTATATACCTTACTTTTTCTTTTTCTTCTTCATTTTTTCCTTTTATTTTATTATTTCTTCTTGTTTCATGGATTCCTTGCTTTCTATTTGACACATTCTAATTTCAAAGAGTTCAATTCTTGGGTAAAGTGACTGCTTTCTATTCTAAGCTTTAATTCTCCTTACCATTCTTTTCCTCCTAGTTGATGTTTCATTTAATGTTGTAGGTTTTTTATCTCTTACTTTATTTCTACCAGATACTATTGTGTCCAGGACATTGTTTCTTTTTGCGACTCTATTTGGACTTTCTTTAGAGTTACTTTCCTAAATTTACCTCTTGGGTTTCTCTTAATCCATAGAACTTTTTAAAAATTTTATTTGGCATTTTCTTTTGTTTCCTCATATCACCAGCCTCAGTTTCTAGACTACAGCTTTATACGTGAATCACACTGCTCCCTCACATTCTTGGAGAGAAAGGGCAAATCCATTTACTCTTGAATGTAGTACATGAGACCAGGTCCTAATAAGGTCAGCGAACCACAGAATGTTGAGGTCCCAAAATACCAATGCCAGGTTCTGCCGAATGAATTCGACTCAAGTCTTCTCTCAGCCAAAGTAAAGCAAAGTTTATTAAAGGTTCGCTACAATGGGTAGACCCTTAAGGAGCCTTGGTATCAGTGACACTTGTATTGGACAAGCAGGCCAGAATAATCTAACACAGTCAGTCTGCTCTAGATAATTCTCGGCTACCTCCTGGAGGTAAGATGAAGCTTATAGAAACATATAGAAAGACTGTGGGAGGGTTCTAGAGGTGGTCTAGAGGAGGAGTTTGGGGAGGGTCTTCAGGAGGAGTCAAATGAGGTCAGAGTCCAGTGATGAAAGATTAAGGGTGGGAAATAGCGGGAGGCTACCTGGAGATGACAGACAATGGAGGGCTAGGTTAGTAACAGAGATTTGGGCAGAGCTATATAATGAAAGGCTTATGGCCTCAGGCAAATGCCTCAGGTGGGAAGATTAAAGGAGAGCTCAAGGGGGTTCCCAGAGCCTGTACCTCACAGTCCCATCTTTGGCCAAAAAAAAAATCCTAGGTTTTGTCTTAGCCTTCTGGTGCCTCAATTTAGGTTTGGGTCTTATCCCCTTCCCTATCTCCCTCTTATTGCATAGTTTCAAACCTGAAGACAGATTTATCCTTTGCTATGGTCCTGATAGGCCTCAACCAGATATTGTTGATTGTGTTGGACCAGGACTACTACAAGACCCCAGCTGCTACTCTTTCTCCTGTTATGACTTGGGTAAGGACTGTCTAGTCACTGGGCTGGCCCTGTCTGCCGTGGTTCCAGTGTGGGCTGCATGGGCTACAGGCTGGGTACAGATTACTAGGGTGATGGGTCCAGGATGGACAGTCTGGGGGCTGGTTTGGCCTTGTCTCCTACTATGTCTTGGACATGGTTCTGCCTACATGCTACACCATCTGGCTCCTAGTGCCTGCCCTGTCTCCTGCTGTGGTTTATGTGCTGGCCACCTGAGCCCTGCACTAGGCATAGCTCAGGCTCTGTTTCCTGCTATGGGTCCAAGATATTTAAATATTTTGCCTTCTGCCTATCCTGACTTATCCCTTCTCAGAGCCTCTATAGGATTCTGACAGTCTTTCTGTGCAATCGTGGGGTAGATGGAGGAGATTATAGCCTTTTTAAAAAATTTCCCTTCTTGTGTATTTATAGAAAATTACTGGGGTATTTGTAGGGAAGCTGGTCTTCTCTAGATACAAACATACCACCATCTTCCCACAATTCCTGGTGTGCTGTGCCCACACACCAAGATTTCCATATTCCCCACAGCACACCCACATCCCAGTTGCCTGTTCTTCTTAACTTAGATTGATAGGGGCACATCACATTAGCAGCTTAATCTTTTGCATCCTCCACTGTCAATCCTGGATAAGTAAAGAAAGATGAGAGGGGGTGGCTAGGTGGCACAGTGAATAGCACTGGCCCTGGAGTCAGGAGGACCTGAGTTCAAATTCGGCCTCAGATACTTAACACTTTGCCCTGCCCTCCCCCCTCCAAAAAAGCAAGAAATTTAAAAAATTTTTCTTAAAAAAATAAAAAGAAAAATTAGAGTGAGAGCATGAAAAGGGAGAGGGAAGGGAGGCAGAGCAAGGCATACAAAGATCTGAAGAATAGGGCTGGACTTCCTACTGCCCAGGAACCCTTCTTTCAGTGTGCCACCATTCCTCATAGCAAAGAACTCTTCACTTGGAGCAAAAGAAAAAGTTTTAGAACTACTGATAGGAAAGGAAAGTGAATGTATATATGTATGTGCATATATATGTACATATACATATATGTATTTTTCTTTTTATTAAGCAATCAGGGTTAAGTAACTTGCTCAAGGTTACACGGCCAGGTGTTTCTGGGTGGTTGCTAAGTGTCTGAGCCCGAGATTCGATCTCCAGGTCTATCTCAACACTGGAGCCGGTGCTCTTACTCGCTGTGCTACCTGGCCGCCCCACACATATATATATATATATATATATTTTTTTTTTTTTAATACAAAGTAATTTTCAGAGGAAAAGACCATTAGCAACTGGGGAGAACAGGAAAAGCTTTGAGTAGGAGGTGGCACCTGACCTTGCATCTTGAAAGGAGCTACAGATTCCAGGAAGCACAGGCATAAACTCCCTTCATTCCAGACAAGGAGGCTCACCTTTGCATAGGTGCAGAGAGGCCTGAGGCATATTGTTGTGCTCTGGGAACAACAGCTAACTGATCAGTTAAACTAAAAAGAGAAGAAATTAAGTGGGGGAATTAATGGAAAGATAGATGGGAGTCAGGTAGTGAGTGGAAGGCCTTAAATGCCAGGATTTTGTATTGTATCCTAGAGATAAAAGGAAACTCTTGAAGATCAGAGCAACATGGGACAATGGGAAAGAATATTGGATTGGAGCCAGAGAAACTGAGCTGGATCCCCAACTATGCCATTATTACTTGTATAAAGTTGGACAAATCGTTTCATCTGACTGGGTTTTAGAGGAGTCCTTAACCTAGGTTCTTCACAGTCAGACCATGAGCTTCAAGGAGTGTGAACTTGGAGGGGGGAAAAAGGTTATGTCTTCTTTCTCACTAACCTGTAAATGAAATTTAGCCCTTCCTTCAATTATAATTCTTTTTTTTTTAAGATATTCTGAGAAGTGGTGCTTACCAGACTACCAGAGGCATCCAGGACACAAAAAGAGTTAAGAATTTCTAAACTGGCTAATCTTTAGGCCTTTTCCAGGTAAAAATCTAGAACCTATGAAAAAAAAATTAAATGAGAAGAAAAGTGATGTGATCATATGTGTTTCTGGAATAATAGCTTTTAATTGTAAAAGAATTATTTGGGGGGGGGGGGCGGCTAGGTGGCACAGTGAGTAAAGCGCCAGCCCCAGAGTCAGGAGGACCTGAGTTCAGTTCCAGCCTCAGACACTTAACACCTACACAAAAAAAACTAGCCATGTAACCTTGGGCAAGTTACTTAACCCCAACTGCCCTCCAAAAAGAAAAAAAAAATAGAAGAAATAAGTTATGGGGCAGCCAGGTGGTGCAGTGAGTAAGAGCGCCGGCCCCAGCTTCAGGAGACCCAGGATCGGTTCCAGCCTCAGATACTCGGCACCCACACAAAAAATAACTGGCTGTGTAACCTTGAGCAAGTTACTTAACCCCAATTGCTTTAAAAAAAAAGAATTATTTGGTTCATGTGTTGCACCACCTAAAATTTACTTCAGGAAAATCTCCAAATATATCTTCAGTTAGCCCATGTCTCATTTCCTATTAAGATCATAATCTCCTTTCCCATTCTGAATGACTTACAAGGAAATAGGCTTTTGTGACAGGAATAGTTGAATATTAATTGTATGAAGTAGGGGGGAAAAAGATTAACATAGAATTGGCAAGCTGTTGTTTGCCATACTCAGGTGAAAACAAGTCATGGCCAGCAGTAACACCTCATAAAGGGATGAATTTACACAACTCTTTCCAAGCATTTGGCCAAGGAGATCTAATGTTTGTTTTCCCCAAATTCTAAGTCATCAAGGGTTCACCATTGTCTCACTATACGTCGTTTGATTCATAGGCAACATATCAAAAGTGGTCCCATGCCAAACAAGCTTGTCTCATGGTCTCATGCAAGGTAGTTCAGTTATATTTTTTTAAAGGACCCTGTTCAGTGTGATAATTGGACAATTCATGGCATTGCTGTTACTTCCTATTTCAGACACTTCCTCTCAAGTCCCTGGCCCTCTTTGGAACTCACAGCTTGGGGCAGAAACCAGAAGGAAAAATTCATCTAAAGAAACAAGAGGTCCAATAGTATAGGCTTTGAGTAAGTCTAGAGACAGCTAGAAGACACAGTGGATAGAGTACTAGGGCCTGAAGCTGAGAAGACCTGAGTTCAAATCCATCCTCAGACACTTACTAGCTTTATAGCTCTGGATACGTCACTTAACATCTATTTGCCTCAGTTTCTTGAACTGTAAAATGGGGATAATAATAGCCCCTATCTCCCAGGGTGAGAGGTTCACACAAGATAATACTTGCTGTGAGGTTCACACAAGATAATACTTATAAAAGCACTTAGCACAAGACTTGACATATAGTAGGCACTTAATGAATGCTTGTTTCCTTCCTTCCTTCCTTTTCAGTCAATTTTCATCATTTTCAATCAATATACCCTAATTTGAAGTCAGAGAAAGAAGCCCAGGTAAAACAAAAGGGATGTTAAGAGAATTCTGGAAAAGCTTCAGATTTGAAGATAGGACTCAACACATATCCGTTTCTGGAAAAATAAGAAGTTAGTAGCCAAATCCTCTCAAAATTGTTCCACCAGAGCAGGGATATTTCATGCCAAGTTTGAATTTGGTTCAGAAAGATCATAGAGCTGAGAACAAACTAGTCATCTAGTCCACCACCACCCCATCCCCACTCTTTACAGATGAAACTGACACCCAAAGGGACATGTCTTGCTCAGGTAGTTAGTGGCAGAATGAGTATTGGCATTTAGGTCCAAGTTCAATGCTCTTTCCATTGAAATCATGGCCACAAGCTAGTGTAAGCTATCACTTCATCTTGTGGCTTCTGGAGCTGATGTTAGCCCTATAGGGCAAATCTCTGAGAAGAGGAGAAAAGCCCTTCATGTTGTCCAATAGAGTATTACTATCAATTGGGTCAAGGGAGTGAGATGCCTCACCAGAGGGGAAACCAGGAAGGCCCCTTGGCCAAGACTAGGAAAAATTCCCAGTGATAGATGGTGGTACATAAAAAGCTTGTTCTGAGCCAGTGACCCTGGAAAGTTCTCTGCCTGCCTGGAATAAAGTCTGGAGGACTGTGACCTTGGGTGGGTTATTAACCCTCTTGACTTTTCTCATCTGTAATATAAAGGTAGATTAAATGATCTCCAAGTCACTTATACCACTACATCCTATGATTCTATGGTTTCTCTCATCATGAGTTTCTTTCATTTTGTTTTAATCCTAAGGAGACTTTCCCAATAATCAAAGCTGCCTAAAAAGAGAGTAGGCCACCTCATGAAGAATGGGCTTCCCATCGTTTGAAGGTATTTGAGCTGAGATTTGGTAACCACCTGATTCTGTAAAGAGAGGCAGCTAGCATGCAGGATAGTCTAACAACCTCACAGTACATCCCACACTTAGAGCCCCTGTGATTTCTTGGACTGTTTTAAGGTCACTGAGATTTTACTATAATCAAGTCAATCTGTCCATTTTGTGAGACCTGTTTTTTTTTTTAAACTGTTGAATTATTGTTCTTTAGTCATGTCTGACTCTTTGTGACCCCATTTGAGGTTTTTTGGCAAGGATACTGGAGTGGTTTGCCATTTCCTTCTCCAGCTCATTTTACATAGGAGGAAACTGAGCCAAACAGGGCTAGGAAGTAAATGAGGCCAGATTTGAACTCAGGAAGATAAATCTTCTTCACTGCAGGCCCAGCATGCTATCCACTTCACCACCTAGCTGTCCCATTGTTTTTTTGTTAAGCTACTATTAAATACAACCCAGACTTATCCTTAGGGAAATCTAGTGTTATTAAATAGTCTGGACTGAGAATCAATCAAGTACTTAATTAACAATCATTTATTAAACACCTTTATGTTCAAGGCACTGTGCTGAGCCCTCTTTATGAGAAGACAAAAATTCCACAATCCCTACTCTCAGGGAGTTTTCATTCTAGTTAGGGAGGGCATGACTTTTTAACTAGGAAGGGGAAAGAGGAATTAGAAATACTCGGACCCCTGAGTGTCTAGCATCCTAACTTGTCCTGACAGCCAGGATATCTGCATAGGACTTTAGTCCTCTTTTTCAAAGTTTTACTTTTTTTTTTTGGAGGGTAATTGGGGTTAAGTAACTTGCCCAACGTTACATGGCTAGTTTTTTTGTGTGGGTGTTAAGCATCTGAGGCTGGAACCGAATTCGTGTCCTCCTGACTCTGGGGCCGGTGCTTTACTCACTGCACCACCTAGCCTCCCAGACAGAGTTTTACTTTAACATGATGTTTCAGACTGTATCTCTTTTTGCTATTCTTTCTTCTGAGCAGTTCTTCTGAGGGGCCGTTGTGCTAACAGGGAAGAGTCAGATAAGACTGAAACAACTCAAGAACAATAACAACATCAAATAGGCACTGTGATGTAGTAGAAGAAACCCTAGCTTTGAAAGTAGATGTCCTGGATTTGCCCTAGTTCTGCTCTTGTGACATTGAACAAGTTGTTGAAACCCTCTGGTTCTTAGTTTCCTTATCTGCCTGATGAGGTAGCTAGGTGGCATGGTAAATAGAGCACGAGAGGTGGAGTCAGGAAGACCTGAATTCAAATCCAGCCTTAGAAACTTACTAGCTGTGCAACCCTGTGCAAAATCACTTAACTTCTCCAGGGCTCAGTTTCCTCATCTGTAAAATTGAGATGATAGAGGACCTACATCACAGAGTTGTGAGAATCAAAAGATTTAATGGGGAAAGTGCTTTGCATAGACAATAATCTGTTATTGCTTAATTTATTAATTTATTTTTGCACAAACATCATCAATGTTTTCTTGTTTGCAAACTGAGGTATGGGGAAATTTGGCAAAGCAGTTTTTATTTTCATAAGATGGATTGTGCTGCCATTTCCAGGGCTACAAGTGAGTCCAATACTCATGACTAACCTGGCAAAGAAACTGGAAAGAAATACGAGCTTGAGTCTCAACAGTGCTGCATCTTTGATACTGGGTGTGACTCTTTTATTATGGCATGTCCCCAGTGAAGCCTAAACCAAACAGCTCTTCAGAATTGGAACAGGATTTAGTTAGCTTTCCACACCCCCAAACACATATGTATAGAACTGGAGGTTAAATGATGGCCTTGATTTTGATAGAGCCATGGTTTTATTGGTATGAGTGCTCCCTCCACTGGTGTAGGCCTTCTAATTATGTACAGTTTTTACCCAGGCATTCCTATAAATCATCCTTCAAGGATCCACCTAAGTTCAAAAGGCCTTTCTCGTGACTTTGTTTTTTGAGTTTTGTTGTTTTTTTTTCTCACATTTCTATCATTTCCAAATACCTCGCTCCCACAGAATCTTCTCTTGTAACAAAGAAATACAGTTAAGCAAAAGAGAGTAATGTGTTGACCATGTCTGACATGTTATCCTTCTATCATGAGGTAAGAAATATTTTACTCCAATCCTCTGAAGTCAAGAATGACCATTATTTTGATATGAATACTAATGTCTTTTGGTATTATTTTCTTTTATACTACTATGGACCTTATGCATATTATTCTCTTGGTACTGCTTACATCTCTCTGCATCAGTTCATAAAAGCCTTCCTAAGTTTTTTTCAAATTCTTCATATTTATTGTTTCTTATGGTTCAAATTTCATTTGGCTTTTATTAGTTTCTATTGGTCCATTTCTTATGGTTCAATATTTTATTACATTCATATGCCATGATTTGTTCATCCATTCCCCAATGGTTGAGTACTCATTTTTTTGCTACCACAAAGAATGCTTTTATGAATATTTTATTATATTTGGAGTTTCTCTTTCTGTCAAAGGGTATGTACAGTTTAGCGACAATTTCTACATAGTTTCATATTGTTTTCTGGAATAACTGGATCAATTCACAGCTCCACCAACAATGTATTATTGGGTCTGCCTTCCTACAACCCTTCCAACATTTATTATTTCCTTTTTTGTAATATCTTTGCCAATTTGATAAGTGTGACATAAAACCTCAAGGTTGTTTTAGTTTATATTTGTCTTATTGCTAGTCATTTGGAATATATTTTCATATGGTTATTGATCATTTACATTTATTATCTTCAAAATTGTTTATACATTTAGACCACCTATTCTTTGTCAGAATGTTTCTTGATCCTATATACTTTGGCCAAGAGAAATATTTGATATATAGATTTTATCAGAAATATTTGATACGAAAATTTTTTCCTAGTTGACAGATTATGTTTGCTGCATTAGTTTTGTTGATACAAAAGCTTTAAATTTTCTGTAATTGAAATGGTCTATTTGTTCTTTTATACTTTTACGCTTTCAGGGTACCAACTAACTACTCGGGTCTGTTGCCTCTCATTCTCAATAGATAACTGTCCTTTCTTTTCCAGGCATACATGCTCTTTATAGTGTCTTTTATATCACTTTTTATGCATAAGTCATCAAAATGGCACGTTAATGCCTGCTTATGCCCCTTAAACAATGGAGGAAGGTGGGAGGAGACAAAAAAATTTAAAAGTTAAATTTTCCAATCCCTTGTGTTAGTCCATTAATATGTACATCTTGCAAAGGCTGGACATGGACAAAAAACTTGGCCCAAAACGGAGCAATAGGAAGAGATAAAAGCTTATCTTTCTTGGATTTTGATTACTTCAAACTGTTCAGTGCGCCAAATGCCCAACTCTAACACAAAAGCCAAGGTGATTTATGATTATAATCTTAAAAGAATCAAAATTATAATTAACTCCAAATAGGCTGTCATTCAAAGATTAAATTGAATCCAGCCACTCTGACCCCTGACCCCAATAAAAGATTCCAAAATGGGCTACGACATAGATAAGACTACAAAGATAGGGTCAAGGGATTCAAAGCTTAGAGATCATCTGATCCAAAGCTCTTATTTTATAGATTAAGGAACTGAGACCAGAGAGATGAAGGATTTGCCCATGATCAATTGAGTTGCAAGTTGCAAAGATATTCCAATTGGATTCATCTAAACCCAAATCTATTGGCATTACATTACACCAACATCCCTTGCTATCTAACATTCGGCATTAAGAACAATGCATCCTCCTCTCCCTTTGTAATCGAAGCAGCTAGCAGAGGTCAAGCATCCTGGCTGGGCTACAGCACTCTATTCATTGTTGCTGATGTTAAGGGTGTGGTGGTTTTTTTTTTTTTAATATCTCTGGTTCACTGAGAGGAAAAAAAAACATTTCCTTTCCAATATGTGTTTTTTTCATTGGCAACTTTTGTTGTGAGAAAAAGGAGGTTTAGGAAAAATAAGATCTATAAGTTTTGTAATTGCCCATAGAGTCAGAGATGAGCTACAAAGATTTCATAGTAGTTGCTCCGGGGAATTACGAAGATAGATATCATTCTTCTGGACAGGTGCTAAGAGTCGAAGAACAAAGAAAAAAGAGGAAGAAGGGAGGAGGTCTTTACTTTTGAGATTTCCATGGGATTATATTTATGGCTTATTTGCTGGGTTTTAAAATTGTGCTGTGTTATAAATTCAGTAACTTAGAAGATATTAAAGAGACAAAAGAAAATCTGTTGGGTTTGTTGATTTATTGTCTTTGAGAATCTGGGAGGAACAGCCCTCAACAGGAAATTGGTTGTAATGTAAAACCCATTTTGGAAATGTGTCTATTTCCACTTGTAAGTGATTAATGTGTCTCTGAGCGGAGAAAAGGAAAGGGCAATCACACTAGGCAAATTCAGTGTTTAGTGTTTTTGTCATTCCAAGTTCAACAGTCTCTTTTTAATATCTGGTCCACTGATACTTGTCTAGCTTTTGATTCACTGTACAATAAAAACTTTGCTATCTGGAACCCGGTCAAGCAGAAGGCTGCAGGTTTGAGCATTCTCAAAATGTCTCTGCTTTGATGGGACAGCTGGGTGGTGCAATAGAGAGAGTCCAGGCCTGGAATCAGGAAGACCTGAGATCAAATCTAACTTCAGACACTTACAGACTCTGACTGGGCAAGTCACTTTACTTCTATTGCCTCAGTTTCCTCATCTGTAAAGTGGGGATAATAATAGCACCTCCTTCCCAGGGTTGCTGTGAGGATCAAATGAAAAAATATTTGTAAAACACTTAGCACAGTGCCTGGCACATAGGAAGCACAATACAAATGTTAGCTGTTATTTCAGAGAATTAGAGAGTCTACTAATATAAATCTTCTAAGATTTCTCTAACTGCCATGCAATAAAGCTGCAAAAAAAAAGATAAATGAAGAAAGAAAGATACCATTCACATATTTCATAACTGCTGTGGCTTGTTATCATAGTTCCCAAAATATCTAGATCTCTGTTCGAGAAGATAATAGGACCCAAGCTTCCAAACTAGTGCCCACTCAAACTGCAAGGTATGATTCACTTGCCCCTGAACACAGAACTGAGGACAAGAGTCTATATCCAGATATATTTACTTCCCTTCTTCCCTCCCTCCCTCCCTCCCTCTCTCCTTCCCTCTTTCTCTTTCCCTCCCTCTTTCCTTTCCCCTTCCTATCTCCCTTCCTTCTGCCACCTCTCCCTCCTGTCTCTCCCTTCTTCTTTCCATTTCCCTTCCTATCTCCTCTCCTTTTCCCTCCCTCTCTCCCTTTCTCTCTCTCCTCTCTCTTCCCTGTCTCTTTCCCTCTTTCTCCTTCCCTCCCTTCTTTCTTTTTTTTTCCTTTTTTTAATCAAATGCTTTATTAACTTCTAGTTTACATCATTCATTTCCACAAGATTTTTAGTTGCAAATTTTCTCCCCATTTTTCCCCTACCTACCACCCCAAAACAGTTATCCCACTGGATATCTCCTCCTCCAATATGCTCTCTCCCATGTCTTCTCCCATACCCCCTCTGACTTTTCCGTAGGGCACAATGGATCTCTATGCCCCAGTGCCTGTATATCTTATTTCCCAGTTACATGTAAAATAATATTGATAATAGTATATATATATTAAACATTTGATTTTAAAACTTTGAATTCCAGATTCATTCCCTTCCTCCCTTGTCACCCACCCTTACTGGGAAGATAAGCAGTTCAGTATAGGTTGTACATGTGTAGCTAATGCAAAACATTAACATAGTAGATATATTGTAAAAGACTGACTATATTTCCCTCCCTCCTATCCCACCTCCCACTTGTTCTATTCTCTTTGATCCCGTCCCTTTTCAAAAGTGAGTGCTTCCAACTTCCCTCCACCCCAGCCTGCCCTCCCTTCCATCATCCCCCCTCTCATCCCCTTCCCCCCTACTCTCCTGTAGGGTGAGAGTCCCTATTTCGTGTGTATGTCATTCCCTCCCCGAGCCAAATTCAATGAGAATAAGGACCCATTCCCTTTTGCCTTCCTGTTCTTCTCCTCCATTGTAATCATTTTCCCTTGCCTCTTCTATATGAGATAGTTTACCCTATTCTGTCTCTCCCCATCTCCTCTCATTGTATTCCTCTCTCACCTCTTAATTTCACCTTTTAAGTATCATCCCTTCCTATTAAATTGGTTCTGTGCCCTCTGTCTTTGTATACCTGTACACATATATACATACATTCACATATGTATTCATATGCCCATATATCCTCACATATAGACATATATGTGTATTTATGTGTGCATGTGTGTATATATATGTATACACACACACATATATATATACACACATTTCTATTCCCTTCAACTATTCTCATACTGAGAAAAGTTTCAAAAGTTACAATTACCATTTTTTCATGTAGGAATGTTAATAGTTCAACTTTGATAAATTCATTATGATTTCTTTTCCCTGTTTACCTTCTCATGCTTCTCTTGCTTCTTGTATCTGAATGTCAAATTTTCTATTCAACTCTGGTTTTTTCAGCAAGAATGCTTGAAAGTCCTCTAATCCACTGAATGACCATTATTTTCCCCTGAAACATGATACTCAGTTTTGCTGGGTAGGTGATTCTTGGTTTTAATCCCAGCTCCTTTGCCCTCTGGAATATCATATTCCCAGCCCTTCAATCACTCAGTATAGAAGCAGCCAGATCCTGTGTTATCCTGATTGTGTTCCCACAATATTCAAATTGTTTTTCCTGGCTGCTTATAATATTTTCTCCTTGATCTGGGAATTCCGGAATATATCATTCCTAGGAGTTTTCTTTTTGGGATCTTTTTCAGGAGGTGATTGGTGGATTCTTTCATCCTCTATTTTGCTCTCTGGTTCTAAAGCATCATGGCAATTTTCCTTGAGAATTTCTTGCAGGATGATTTCTAGGTTCTTTTTTTTGATCATGGCTTTCAGGTAGTCCAATGATTTTTAAATTATCTCCCCTGGATCTATTTTCCAGGTCAGTGGTTTTCCCAATGAGATATTTCACATTGCCTTCTATTTTTTCATTTGTTTGGATCTGTTTAAAAGCATCGTAATTTCTCATAAATTCACTAGCTTCCATTTGCTCCAATCTAATTCTGAAGGAATGATTGTCCTCAGTGAGCTTTTGAGATTCTTTTTCCGTCTGGCAAATTTGGCTTTTTAAAGGCATTCTTCTCCTTATTTGTTGTTTGAGCCTCTTTTGCCATTTGAGTTTGTCTATTTTTAAGGTGTTATTTTCTTCAGTCAGGTTGTTGAGTCTCATTTCATAATTTTCTTGCATCATTCTCATTTCTCTTCCCAATTTTTCCTCCGCTTCTCTTATTTGGTTTTCAAAATCCTTCTTAAGCTCTTCTATGGCCTGTAACCAGCTTGTATTGTTCTTGGAAGCTTTTGGTGCAGGAGTTCTGACTTCACAGTCTTCCTCCTGTTCCATGCTTTGATCCTTTTTGTCCCCAAAATAGGAATGTAAAGTTGGGTTGCTCTGTTTGCTTTGCTTCATCATGTTGCAATTACTTGACCCCTGGGCTTTTTGCCACAGTAGGACTCTGCCACCAGACAGGGGAGCTTCGTCCCAAACACTGGCGTTTTCTCGCCTGCCAAAGTTATTAGTTGGGTGCCCTCTCTGAAGCCTCCACATGCTCTGGCAAGCTGGTCACATACCCCAGGACCTCTACCCTAGACCACAATCCAGATCCAAGCAGGTTAAAGCTCAGACTGGTCACTTGATCCCCCTATAATCTTCAAGCCAGGAGCTTGCATGGTGGTGGCTGCATGGCCACTGTGCCTCAGCTGCTTCTCTCCCTGGGAGAAAAGGACAACTGGATCCCAAAGTCCACACTGCACTGACCTCTCACTTTGTCCTTGGCACCTATGTGTTGATAATTCTGGAAACTGCCACAGCTGCTGGTGATCTGAAGTCCCTCTAGCTGGGGGCTAGTCAGGCCACCCTGAGGCTAAAACCTCCAGCTTGAGTGGGGCTGGGATAGGCTCCCAGAGTGCTGCGCTGGCCACTTCCTGCCATACTGCCAGGCTGTCCTCAGCAGGGTTATCTTCTCTGTGTCATTTTGTGAGTTCTGTAGCTCCAAATTTTCTTCAGAGTCACCTTTTACATGAATTGGAGGAGATGGGAGCTGGAGCCCCATGGAAGTCCTGTTTCTACTCTGCCATCTTGACCCCACCCCCATTCTTTCTTTTTCCTTCCTCCCTGCCTTCTCCTTCTCTCCCTTCTTCTTCCCTTTCCCTTCCTATTTTCTCCCTTTCTCCCTCTTTCTATCCTCACTCTCTTCTCTCTCCTTCCCTCCTCTTTCCCTCCTTCCTTCCTTTCTCCCTTCTCTCTCTTTCCCTTTCTCCTCTCTTCCTCCTCTCTCTCCTTCCTCCTTCATTTTCCCTTTCTGTCTCCCTCTCTCTTTCCCCCCATTCTTCCCTCCACTCTCTTTCCTTCCTTTCCTCTTCCTCCCCCCCAACTTACTCACTCAAAAGCACTTTCACAAACTGAGGTGGGGGAGTGGGGGGATAATTATCGATTGTGTCAACTGTAGGAATGGTGCATCTTCCCTACTTTGCTGTCTGGAGGAAAAATGAGAAGGACAATTCCTAGAGGAGATGGGAGGTTATGAGTCCAAAGGTATAAGAGTAAAAGTTGACCTTGTTGCAAAGAAATGACATGTCAGCCTCTGAAACTAAAGAATACATTGAAATGTCAAGAGTTTTGAAAGGTCGTGGAGTAGGGGAAATGAGAGAAATTTTGATGTCTTATCTGTACCTTGGTTTTTTTGTTTTCAGTGAAGAAGAGGTGAGGTCATCTTCTATGAAAGGAATATTGGGGTGATGTTGGATGCTTAAGGAATAGCAAACCTGAGGAGAATTGTGATAGAAACTATCAGAGGTGAATACAAGAGTAATTCACATACACACACACACACACACACACACACACACACACCACCTGCTCGATGAAGATAGGAGAAGGAAATGAGCAGGCTTTAATAAATGATATTCCACCACAGACCACATCTTTTTTGTTGTTGTTTTATTGTTGAGTCATTTCAGTCATGTCCAAACCTCCTGTAATGGGAATGTAAATTTAAAGATCTTCCCTGCCCCTAGGCTAAAGTGCACCTGGAGCCTGGGGTGGGAAGATTGTTTTTCAGTAGATACTTCTTGATTGGCCAGTGAGTCAATAAGGTTGTTACATTCTCTGAGCCAGGAGAAGGCTATATAAGCCCTGATGTATAGCTTTGTTTTGGGGCTCACTTTGAGAAGTGCTCTGTGATTTGATATGGATTCTGGGAAGCCATTGTCCAGAGCCCCCCGGCTTTGAAAAACCCAGATGTTGAAACCCAGATGTTGATTTGGTATGGATGTAATGGCTGGACAGTTTGGAAAGCTGTCTACTTGATCTGTTTCTGTCTTGATAATTCTGCCTATATACTTTGAAGTTCAGGGTGCTGACCTTTTTCCCCTGAACAAGGTAAATGATATATGTCTGATTGATTAAAGTAAGCTTGTTAACCCATTTTGAGTTGCTTTCCTTTAACAAAGCAGATCTAAGAACCTGTGGTGGCAGCCACCCTGGGGACACTGGGGTGCTTGCTGCTACATCTCCATGACCCCATTTGGTGTTATCTTTGCAAAGATACTGGTTTACCATTTCCTCCTCCAGGTCATTTTACAGATGATAAGACTGAGGCCAACAGGATTAAATGACTTGCGCATGGTCACTGCTAGTAAATGTCTAAGGTTAGATGCAAAATTTGTGGATATGGTTCTTGCCCGGTGAGAGTTTTTGCCCCTGCAGCTCAGTTCCTCCTCAAAAGTAACTAAAGCAATAGCTAGGAGCCCAAGAACAAGAGTAGGGAGATATTTTTTTTTAATCAAAATACATTTATCTAGATTTTTGGTTTTTTAAAAATATTTCCCGGGGGGGCGGAGTCAAGATGGCAGAGTAGAAACAGGACCTCTGAAGGGCTCCAGCTTCCTCCTTCCCAAATTCATGTAAAAGGGGACTCTGAACAAACTTTGGAGATACAGAACCTACAAAATGACACAGAGAAGCTAATCTCTGGCTGAGGACAGCCCGGCAGGCTGGCAGGAATCGGACAGCGCAGCACTGGGGGAGCCAAGCCCAGGTCAGCGTGAGCCGGAGGTTTTAGCTCCAGGGCAGGCCTGACCAGCTGCCAACTGGAGGGACTCCAGATCACCACCAGCTGTGGCTGTTTCCAGATTTATCAAAACATAGATGCGAAGGACCAAGTGAAAGGTCAGTGCAGTGCGGACTTTAGGACCTAGTAGTTGGGAGAGCTTCGGTTTTTGCCCCTAGAGCAAGAAGCTGCTGAGACTCCTTGGCATAGCTGGTGCCATGTTGCAGCTTCAGCTCCTGGCCTACAGACTGTAGGGGGACGAAGTGACCAGTCTGAGGGGTAATCGCTCTTGCTTTAACCTGCTTGGATCTGGATTGTAGTCTAGGGTGGAGGTCCTGGGGTATGTGACCAGCTTGCCAGAGCATGTGGAGGCTTCAGAGAGGGCACCCAACTAATACCTCTGGCAGCTGAAAAAACCCCAGCATTTGGGACGGAAACTGCCCTGTCTGGTGGCAGAGTCCTACTGTGGCAAAAATTCCAGGGGTCAAGTGACTGAGGGGCAACATGACCAGGGAAAGGAAACAAAACAAACAGAAGAATCCAACATTGGACTCCTATTTTGGGGACAAAAAGGATCAAAGCATGGAACAGGAGGAAAACAATGAAGTCAGAATGCCTGCACCAAGAGCTTCAAAGGAAAATACGGGCTGGTTACAGGCCATAGAGGACCTTAAGAAGCAGATAAGAGAAGTGGAGGAAAAATTGGGAAGAGAAATGAGAACGATGCAAGAAAATTATGAAATGACTGAGGAAAATCACACCTTAAAAAACAAACTAACTCAAATGGCAAAAGAGGTTCAAGCAATGAATAAGGAGAAGAATGCCTTAAAAAGCCAAATTTGCCAGATGGAAAAAGAATCTCAAAAGCTCAATGAGGAGAATCATTGCTTCAGAATTAGATTGGAGCAAATGGAAGCTAATGATTTTATGAGAAATCAAGATGCTGTTAAACAGATCCAAACAAATGAAAGAATAGAAGGCAATATGAAATATCTCATGGGAAAACCACTGACCTGGAAAATAGATCCAGGAGAGAGAATTTAAAAATTATTGGACTACCTGAAAGCCACGATCAAAGAAAGAACCTAGAAATAATCGTCCCAAGAAATTCTCAAGGAAAATTGCTCTGATGTTTTAGAACCGGAAAGCAAAATAGAGGTTGAAAGAATCCACCAATCACCTCCTGAAAAAGATCCCAAAAAGAAGACTCCTAGGAATATTATAGCCAGGTTCTGAAGTTCCCAGATCAAGGAGAGAATATTACAAGCAGCCAGGAAGAAACAATTTGAATATTGTGGAAACACAATCAGGATAATACAGGACCTGGCAGCTTCTACACTGAGGGATTGAAGGGGTGGGAATATGATATTCCAGAGGGCAAAGGATCTGGGATTAAAACCAAGACTCACCTACCCAGAAAAACTGAGTATCATATTTCAGGGGAAAATAATGGTCATTTAGTGAAATAGAGGACTTTCAAGCATTCTTGCTGAAAAAACCAGAGTTGAATAGAAAATTTGACATTCTGATACAAGAAGCAAGAGAAGCTAGAGAAGGTAAACAGAATTGTATTGGAACATTGTCTTGATCAGAATATCTAAATCTTTCACAGTTAATCATCATTACAATATTGCTGTTACTGTGTACAAGTTCTGGTTTTGCTTACTTCACTTTGTAGCTGTTCATACAAGACTGGGGAGAATTTTTAAGCATTCGGCCTAAATAGATTATACTTCCTTTTCTTCCCTTTTGTACAGGGAAGGTTAGTTGGTTTTATATAAATCTATTCCTTCACAGGAGACTAGGGGAAGTTCACATTCCACTCTCAATACTGCCAGAAGTGTTGCTTCGAGTAGATATATGCTTCAAACATCCATAGCCCACTGCCAGATCCTGAACCAAAGCTCCCACCCCTATATCAGGACTATAGAGATATTTTTAGTATCATTAAGCCAGATAAATATAGCTGATATGACTGTAATTAACCTAATCCTGGAAACCATTGTAAGTCGGACCGACTTACCAATGCAACCAGAGGCATCAGCTTTGTAAGAGCTTCTTGGGGAAAGAGTGGCAAAGGGGTTCTCTCAGTTCTACACCTCTTCTCCCTGAGCCACAGTGATATTTGTTGAGAAAAAGAGGAGGGTCACATCTTTGTCTTGGCTATAGAGCCTTGAGTGCCTATACCTTGCTAGACCAATACCCCTTCTGGATATTTGACAAGCTAATTGCCAGGAGTAAAGATCTTTACCAAATTGGAGCTGAGTGAGAGGAACAGGTATGGAGATAGAACTTGTGCTTTCATTGATAGAAGGAACCCCCAGATGAGGAAATTCCATCTACTCTTAAAGGTCAGCACTTTCCCTGAAACTTTCGAGTCTTAGAAATTTTCCAGAAGCACTTGCAGATTAAGTGACATGGGCAGGGTTTACATGGGTAGTGGGTATTAGAGATAGACCCTGAACCTAGGTTTTTCTAGATCCAAACTCAACTAACTCTACACTATCCCACATGCCTAAGGGGATGAGGATTGGAAAGTAATGTGATCTGAGTATAGAGGCGGGGGAAAAAAAAAGAATTGGTCTTTCAGACCCTGAACATGCTCAGCAAAACAGCCTGTTGTGTCCTTTGGCTTAATGTATCAGCAATGCAATATTCACAATGCCTATGGAAATTACAGATATGCTGATGTAATTATCCATCATAAAGTATATCAGGCTTGCTATATGGGGGAATAAGCTAGAAAATTTATTAAAATACCAAAAGACTGAGTCCCAAAACCAGAAAGTCAAAGCCATCAGAGTAGTTATGAAATTGGCACAGGTAGTTAAATAGAAAGCACCCACATTCTCAAGCCTTTAAAACAGAACAGGCTATCTCAGGCAAAGGTCCTCCTCTCCCCACTCACAGCAACCACCCAGCATCCAGGAAGCAAGCTCCCAGCAGCTCTAGCCCCTGGCAGTCCTCAGCAGGAGTCCTTAGCAGAAATTCTGGCTGACTCAAAAAGGGGTTCGCACTGCCGCTGCCTCTGCTGCTGCTGCTGCTGCCATTGCCACCACTGCTAGCCACCGCAGGAACTCTAGCTTGGCTTCCGCTTCTTCTTGCTCCATCCTTTCCTGCTACATCAGCAAGTCCAATGGGGCATGGAAGATCTTTAAATCCCATAACCCTTACACTTAGGTACAACCTGACCATTGTTCAGAGGTTTGGGAACTAAGTACTTCCAGACCTATTGGAATAGGTGACAGTGGTCTATGATGCTTTTTCTTAAATCCTTCCTAAGAGCCCAAACAGATCCACATCATGCCCCAACATCTATACTAGCAGGAATATATGGGATATTCAGGGAGGACCAGCACCTCTGATATGAGGGTTTGCCAAACCCCTCCCAGGGCTGCTCACCTGCCTTTGGGGTCCACCTGATTCACCCAACTCTTACCTGTGGCTCCAAGAAGCTGTAGCATGCACAGCAGCTGCACAATGGTAAACCATCGTTGCAGACAGGCTAAACCAGGTTGAGGATAACCAACAGGACTCAAGCCTGGCGATGAGTTAAGGGGACGTCTACCCAAGTACAGGAAGACTTCCTCTAGCAGAATGGGCAGATGAGAACAATTTATTCCAATGGCCATGAAAGCAGATGAAGTAGGTGCTGTGGTCAGACATCAGAGATGCAAAGTCACCCAATGAATCCTGAGCCATCTCCTGGCATCTTGACTTTTGTCCTGCCGCTAGACTTCAATGATTCTGGAAGAGAAAGTGAGGTTGAGGACTTTTTTTTTTTTTTGGAGGGCAATTGGGGTTAAGTAACTTGCCCAAGGTCACACGGCTAGGTTTTCTGTGTGTGTGTGTGTGTGTGTGTGTGTGTTAAGTGTCTGAGGCCGGATCCAAACTTGGGTCCTCCTGACTCTGGGGCTGGCACTCTATTCACTGTGCCACCTAGCCGCCCCGAGGTTGAGGACTTTGTGCAACTCTGCCTCACTTAAATCCAGGTCAAGACATTACCCCACAATGTCATTGGTGCACAGAGGACAAACAACAATGCTAGCACCAGCTATTTGCTAAGTTAGAGAAATAATGATTCCAGAAATAGGTGGCAGAATTTCTGGAGGACATAATCAGCCAGGAGGGGAGTCAGCATAAATCTGTAGGAGAAGGCGGTGGGAAGGGAGTCCCACACTGGCAAGAGGCCTTTAATGATTCCTTGGTTTGACAAAATTACTCTGGGCATGTCACAACTTCTCTGGGATTCAATTTCTTCAAGTGTAAGATGAAGATAATAATAGTATCTACCTCGTGTGTTGTGAAGATCAAATGAGATCTCACATGTAATGAGTTTAGCATAGTATATGTGCATTTTTTTTTTGTTGTTGTTCAGCCATGTCTGACTCTTCATGACCCCATTTGGGGTTTTCTAGGCAAAGATACTGGATGATTTGCCATTTCCTTCTCCAGTTCATTTTTACAGATGGGGAAACTGAGGCAAACAGTGTTAAGTGACTTGTCCAGGGTCACATAGTTGGCAAATATCTGAAGCCAGATTAAATTTGGGAAAATGAGTCTTCCTGACTCCAGGCCCAGCACTCTATCTACTGTGACACCTTGTTGCCCTTTTCTACTGAGAACATGGCTTTTAAACCAGAGGTTCTTAACTTTTTTGGTGTCATGTTTTCACTGGAGCGGTTTGCCATTTTCTCCTCCAGTTCATTTTACAGATGAGGAAACTAAGGCAAACAGGATGCACTTTGACATTCTGGGGGAATCCTATGGATGTCTTACCAGAATAAGTTTTTTAAATGCCTAAAAATAAAACCCAACCATATAGGATTACAAAGGAAACTAATCATATTGAAATACAGTTATCAAAATATTTTTAAAGCACAAGTGTGCAGACCTAAGTTAAAGACCTCAGCTTTAAACCATCTCAGGTACTATACCTTTCAACAGTTCCTAAGGTACCCTTCTGCCCCTCAAGAATTCTCTTATATTAGCTTTGTAATCAATATATAAAATCATAGATTTAAAGCCAAAAGGGATCTGAGTAGTCATTCTAGAACAGTGGTATCAAATTCAAATAGAAACAACCCCAACTGGTTGTATACCAACTTAGCAAGCCACAGATTAACATTATCTGTATTGTGTTGTGTCTTTATTTATTTTATTAAACATTTCCCGATTACATTTTAATATAGTTCTGGTAGCATTTGGGAGTTTTCCTGACTCTCATGACCAGTGAGTTGCATGGGAATTCGACACCTTTGATCCAGACCAACCCCCGCACTTTACAGATGAGGAAACGGAGGCTCAGAGAGCTTAATTGACTTCCTTAACGTCACAAAGGTCCTTTAACTCCAAATCCAGCACTCTTTCCATTGTACCACACTGTTCTCTATCCACTCAGTTCCTTTCTACTTGGAACATGACCTTTTAAATGAATTATGGGTTTTATTACCGGTTTTTCCCTGTACTTACCCCACATGCATCCCCATGGCTACCAATTACTAAGTTGGTAATCTAGCAGAGGTGTCAAACTGGGGTGGGAGGAGGTTGCATGAGACCTGCAAAACTTCTGAATGCTGTATAAACTAGATTAAAATGTAATTGGAAAATGGTTTTTTTAATCAAAATTGGTATATATTCTTTTTTCCCAAATAAATGTAGAAACAATTTTTAGCATTCTTTTTTTTAATTTTGAGTTCCAAATTCTCTCCTTTTCTCCCCTTCCTACCCCCTCCTTGAGAAGACAAAAAATTTTATATGGATTATACAACTGTAGTCATGCAGAATATATTTCCAAATGTTACAAAAGAAAACACAGACCAAAAAAAAAACCAAACAAGAAAAACAAAGTTTTTAAAAGTATGTTTCAATCTATGTTCAAATTCCATAAACTCTTTCCCCAGAGGTGAATAGTATTTTTCATCATAAGTCCATTGGGATTGTCTTAGATCATTTGTTGATGAGAATTTTTGTTGTTCAGTCATTTCAATCATGTTTGATTCTTTGTGACTCCGTTTGGGCTTTTCTTGACAAAGATACTGGAGTGGTTTGCTATTTCCTTCTCCAGCTTATTTTACAGATGAGGAAACTAAGGCAAACAGGATTAAGTGACTTTCCCACACAGCTAGGAAGTGTCTGAGGCCAGTTATGAGAATAAAGTTGCTGAGAATAGCTAAGTCATTCACAGTTGATCATCATACAGTATTGTTGTCACTGTATACAATGTTCTCCTGGTTCTGCTCACTTCACTTTGCATCAATTCATGTAAGGCTTTCTAGGTTTTTCTGAGAGTAGCCTGCTTATCATTTCTTACAGCACATTTCTATTATTCCATAACATTCATATAACATAACTTGCTATATACTATATAGTATTACATAGTATAAATATTTTTATATATATAGGTCCTTTTCCATTTTTTAAAAATTCTTTGGGATACATCCTTAGTAGAGATATTGCTGACTCAAAGGGTATGCACAGTTTTATAGCCCTTTCCAAATTGCAAACTGCAAATTCCAAATAGCCAGTTCCAAATTGCACTCCAGAATGGTTGGATCAGTTCACAATTCCACCAACAGTGCATTAGTGTCCCAATTTTTCCATAAATTGGGAAATGTTTAACAAAATAAACAAAAATACAACATAGATAATGTTCATTTGTAGTTTTCTAAGTCAATATCCTACCTTGTTTTTATTTAAGTTTGACACCACTGGTCTACAAAGGTGGAATGGGAATGGGAATTTGAAGGTCTTTCCTGCCCTTTAATAGATCTAGGAGGAGTTTGAAGACCTCCTCTGCTTTGAAAGTAAACTCTGAAATGCAAGTAAAAAGTAAACTTTGAATGTAATCACATGGAGCCTGTGATGGGAGAAATTTGCTGAAGGCAAGCAGAGCCCACAGGTCAGAGTTAGCCAGACAGTGAGAGAGAAAGGACACTTGGGCAAGGAGTCAGATAGGTGTGTGAGTAGATATTGATCTTGTATTGATTTGTGGGAAGGCTGAAGAATGCTGTGGCTCTCAGCATTATTATGGCTTCTGAATATCTTTGGTACTATGATGGAACTGGCTTACTGGTTTTGGGATTCAGTTTTCTGCTGTCTGAATAAATACTTCAGTTCTATCCTCTCTATGGAGAGTTTGGTATATTTTGCAATCAAATATCATGCAATACTTACAGTCATGGTTTTTATCGTGATCATGAGCACTGTTAATATTGCATTGATGCTACAAAAGGCTAATGCACCCCACATGCAGTCAATACAATCATACAAACATGAGGTCAACTCCCATCTTTCCCTAAGTAGCCCTTAGATTTAAGGAATCAAGTGTGGCTACTTTCTAATAACATATAAAGTGATGAGACTTTCTAAAAAATGACAGATAAGGAAATAGTTCCCTTCCACATGTCTCAAAAGATGAGACCAATAGCCTATCAGCTAAGATTAACTAGAGAGTCAGCATAGCAAAATGGATAAGCCTTGGAATTGGAATAAGGAAGATCTAAGTTCCTAAGTGCCTTTTAACACTTAATATCTGTGTGACAGTTAGTTGGCATGGTAGATAGAGTGCCAGGCCTGTAGTCAAGAAGACCTAAGTTCAAATCTGGCTTCAGATACTTACTAGCTGTGTGACCCTGGGCAAGTCACTTAACCCTGTTTGCGTTAGTTTCCTTATATGTAAAATGAACTGGAGAGGGAAATGGCAAACCACTCCAGTAACTTTGTCAAGAAAACCTCAAATGGGGTCACAAAGAGTCAGACATGAATAAAACAGCTGAACAACAGCAATAATGTGTGGGACTGTTTCTACAAGCTTACATCCATATGAATGCCTGCCTTGGTCCTCACATGTTAGACTAGGTAAGGGCAATGTGGCATAGGGTTTCACATGCAAGAGTGAAAGAGTCAAAAAGATCACCATTTTAGAGTGGAAAGAAATCTAGAGCTGAAGGTTATCAAATCTAAACCTTTCATTTACATATGATACTCAGTGCCCATGGTCTCTCGGGCAGGAAGTGATGAGAAACATTGGAACCCAGGTCCCTCTGACTCAAATCTAATGCTTGTTTCCAGATCAAATGAAATAATATGTATAAAGCACTTCAGAGGGTGATATAAATGTCAGTTATACTTACGCGGTGAATTTTTGGCCCCACTCAGCATATACTCTGGAATTATCAAGTCTAGTCACTATCTCTTTCTCCCAGGACGGTTCTTTCCTCTTATTTTTTGCCCAATACCGATATGCATTGTCCTTTCTCTACAGACCTGGGAATAATTTCGCTTCCCTAATCTGGACCCTTCTGAAGAAATTCCCCTCAATTTGAAAACATGTACCATCCTCTTCTTACTGGTTTTGTATCCTATCTACTTCCTTTCATTCTGGCTTCCTTCCTGTGTTCTTTCTGCCATCCTGTTAAGGAACCCATTATCTCTGTAATATCCTGGGGGTGGAAATGCAGTGCTGAGGACCTTTCACCTTCTCTAGCATGGAGAATCACCTGCATATACAGCAAACTAATTGATTAATGCAAATAATGAATCCCATGAAGTAGTCAAATGTATTCAGATTCTGGAGTGTAAGTAATTAGTGACTACCCAAGGCAGGAAGATGAAAAATACACATCTTTTAACTCACTAGAACAGTCCCCTCAGGGTTCACACATCCTGTGTCCCAAGTTGAACTACAGTCCCTGAAAACTTCTCCACATGAAATACCACAGTCAAATACCCTTTTGTTTGCTGTGGCTGTGCAGGGGTCCCGGGATTTGTCTATCCCTGCCCTCCCAGTTCCCTTCCATCAGCAAAGTAAGAAGGGACGCCAAGAGGTGAGAATAGAAGACAACAGTTCATCAAAAGTGTATATGTCCTGGAGCCTCAAAGAGATTAAAATGCAATTAAAAATACAAAGTCAGGAATATTCATGAAGGCCTGTGCATGCATACACACATACACATTCAGACGTTCAATAACTGACCCCACTCTGCTACACTCAGCCCTGCTCTTATAAACCCTGCACATGGAAGGATGAAATTCTACATTAATAAATTCATATACTTCAAGATTTCAAACATGCACAATTCTTTCTGTGTGGACGCTTCTTCCACCAATGTCAATCACAACCTTTCTATACTTTGGTAGATAGTTCTCAAGGGGTGTTGCTGAAAAATTTATCACAACCAACCCAGTAATGACAATCTTCCTTAACCTAGCTAGGCTGAGGAAAATAGACATGTAGCCCCTCATCAGACCCAAATTACAAAATTTTTCCATCTTATTAGGACCCTCCAGAGCTTGCATGCAGTTGATAAGACTTAGTAGGAATATAAGAGCTGTGTCCAAGCATTTGAAACACTGACATGAAAGAGGGATAATATTTTTTTCTGCTTTGCCCTAGACAGCAGGGAAACAGATTTCAGATATGAGAAATAACATCCTAACATTTAGAACAATGGAATAGGCTACTTTTAGTCAGGTAGTGAATTTCTTGTCTCTGGAGTTTTTCAAGCAGAGGCAATATGACCCTTTGTGAGGTATCTTAAAGAACTCCTTATTCAGGTAGAGACTGGACAAACTGTCCTTTACAGTTACATGGTGCAGTAGATAGAATGCTAGACTTCAAGTCAGGAAGACCTGAGTTCAAATCCCACCTCAAACACTTACTAGCTGTGTGACCCTTGACTGGTCACTTAACCTCTCATCCTCAGTTTCCTCATCTGTAAAATGGAGACAATAACAGCTCCTACCTCAAAAGGTTGTTGTATGGATCAAATGAGATAAGATATGTAAAAATTTGCAAACTTTAGAGTGCTATATAAAGGTTTGTTGTTGTTGCTGTTGTGTAGTCATTTCAGCCATGGCTGACTCTTCATGACCCCATTTGAGGTTTTCTTGGCAAAAATATTGGACTGGTTTGCCATTTCCTTCTCCAGCTTATTTTATGGATAAGGAAAATGAGGCAAACACAGTTAAGTGACTTGCCAATAGTTAGTATCATTTGCAATCCCTTCTAATTCTGTGGTTCTAATTCTTGGATTCTGAGTGGATAGATGTTCTCCAGATTTGTTCCATGTAACATGATTTTAATTCTTTTTATTTTTTGGAGGGGGAAGGCAGGGCGATTGGGGTTAAGTGACTTGCCCAAAATCACACGGTTACTAAGTGTTAAGTGTCTGAGGCCAGATTTGAACTCAGGTCTTCCTGATTCCAGGGCTGGTGCTCTATTCACTGTGCCATCTAGCTGCCCCCATGTAACATGATTAACAAGGGACTAATTTTTCTCAATTGTTGCATTGTTAGACATAGAACCCATTTACACGTTTTATGTGCTACATCCCAGAAACTTTCTTGGGTGATTGACTATGGCCAACTATAACATGTCCTCACCTACCTTGGTTGCATGTCCTTTAGTTTTATTATCTTAAATTAATTGCATCAGAGAGAGCCAAAGAGTTCATTCAGTTCACTAACCCCCCTTCTAATACCTCAGTTCATTTCCCCTGTGTCCTAGAAAGAGGCTTTGTGAGGCTTATTCAGCTTGACATAGAATCCTAAAGGTTGGTTGGAATGAAGGCAACAAGAAAAATCCTTGAAGACCTGTTTGCAAAGTTCAAAGTTCAAAGTTCACCTTGGTATATGATGGCTTTTCCCAAGTTCTAAGAAGGGAGGTCAGATCAGTGACTCTATGTGCCAGGAGAATATCTCTCTAATTACTCTCTTAACAGTTCAGTCACTGAGATGTGAAGTACCTTTTTCCCATGAAGCCAATTACTGGCAAATATACAGACTTCAAAGATACCTAGTGAGTAGATTTGGGTTGTTGGCTGGAGTCCTTTAAAGTCATTGAAGCTAAAGGAGACGCTTTGGGCTCAAGAACTAAAGTGTTTTGATGCTTTGAGCCACACACCAGGCTGAAGGGGGGAGGAATTTTTTTTCCAACTTTGAGTAATGCCAAAGGTCTAATAAATTTCTATAACAGGTACCTTCTCTCCTGGCTAGCAAATGAAATGATAGCAAGCCTTTCTTCTCTCTCAGTTGAATCACTAGCTCCCCAGCCACTAGGCATTTCCAAATTTTATTTCTTTAGAAATAAAGGGTACTAATAGCTGTCTAATGCAAGAAGAGAGAATTTTTTTAAATCCACACTGGAAACATTTATTTGTGTTATTGTTGCTTTTCAGTCATGTTCAACTCTTTGTGACTCCATTTGGGGTTTTCTTGGCAAAGATACTAGAGTGGTTTGCCATTTCCTTCTCCAGCTCATTTGACAAATGAGGAAACTGAGGCAACTAAGGTTAAGTGACTAGGGTCATGCAGTTAGTAAGTGTCTGAGGCTGGATATGAAATCAGAAAGATGTCTTCCTGACTCCAGGCTCACCACTCTAGACACTGCACCATCTGGCCCCCTCTCATGAGCAACAAAGGATCTCAAGTGTGGCATGTTGGCAAGTAGACTGGTTTGGGTTTAGAAGACCTAGATAAAAAATTCTGCTCTCTTACTATTTATTTTACTTCACCTTGAGGTGAGTTTTACTAGCTGATGTCTAAGATTCCTTCCAACCCTAAACCTTAGGACCTATAACATAAGTTTACTTTCCTCCAGCAACAGTCAACCTTCTTTGCCACTCTTGTTTCTTCAGCTGAGAAAACCTTCCTCTCCATTTCTTCCTGAAATCCATCCCAGGAATCATTAACTGTACCCATATTGTATCAGTCCTTTGATTTTTTTTTTATACAGAACCTTTTTGCCAAAGGAACTTAAGAGATTTTTCAAGAATTCCCCCTTAAACCCTGAAATAATTTTTGAGATAGTGAATGCTCATTTCTTCTTTCATTTTTCATATAAGACGTGTTTTATTAATTACATTTATTTAAGGATATCCATATTTGGTATCTTTCCAGAAACTCAGTTAATTATCCAAAATACTCCATTTTCCAACTATTCTGGATAAGTAGAAATTTATTTTTAAAAGCCAAAAATAAAATAAAGGCTATTCTAGTATTGAGTGTACTTTTAAAATGTAATTACAAGTATCAGAACAGTAATGAAGGAAACATGGGACACAATGCCCTCTTACCAGAGCTTAGTGAAGGTCAATTTGCAGCCAAAAAATAGTATAGAGAAATTAATGCTAACTCACATAATAAATAAACAGTGATGCTAGAATGGAAAGCAGGTCTTCTCACCTAAGTTTTCACCATCTCATAGGACACATACTCTGAAAGCAGGAGGCTCACTTACATGTAATATCTATAAGCCTGAGAAGCTACTTCTCTCAGTAATCAGCTAGTAGCTACAGTAACATGGTCTACAGGGGGAAAAAAAAAGCATGGGACTTGGAGTCCTTTTTGTGGAGTCCCAACTCCACCACTTACTCCTGAATGATCTTAGACCAAATTGCTTCATTTCCTCAGTCTAAATTTTCCTGCCAAATATAGATAAC
Source organism: Petaurus breviceps papuanus (assembly GCF_028583685.1). Lineage (NCBI taxonomy): Eukaryota > Metazoa > Chordata > Mammalia > Diprotodontia > Petauridae > Petaurus > Petaurus breviceps. Next base: position 1,002,526 of record NW_027187349.1, read on the forward strand.
AATGGGTTTAACTTTCCTGATTTCAAGCATTCCCATGATTTTACTAGTAACTTCATTTTCAGTTTCATATTGGCAACCATGCATTCTTAGCTATGGAAAGTAAAGAAAAAAATGGGAGGCACCATGAGCTCAAGTTTGGGGACCAGCTGGTATTCTACAAAGTGCTTCACTGCTATGCTCTCTTAAGAATCATTAAGATCTGAGGATCTCTTGAGGATCTGAGGACCCTTAAGGATCTCAAATGGTGCAAGAAGCAGGCTTTGGTGATGTGTTATTTTAAGCTGGTAGGTCCTGCAGGATCTCCAATACCATCTACCAGCCTTGAAAGACAGAATGTCAGAGGTGATGGTGAGACCTCGCCAGTCTAGGCATCTTCCAATAGCAATAACTAAAGTGCCAGCAACCTCTCCCTTGGTTTTCAGAGGGCTGTCAAGGTAGAGAGATTTACAGCAGTATAATACACAGTAAAGTGCCATCACACTACCATCTGACATAGTGGAAGGTAAGGTCCAGGTTAAAAAATGTTTTAGTTTAAAGAATTATATTTGCTATATAATATTTATGTTGTATTATAGATTTCATCTGTTATGAAAAGTGAATATTGTCTAAAACCAGTGATTGTTATTGAGATTTTAGCACAAAAGGTCACAGTATTCTTGGGAATTACTAGCAAGAAAAAATGTTTTTCATGTTACCAATTTTATTTTGTGTATTGATTGCATTTTATTGGTTATTTCATGGTTACTATGTTAGGAAAAATGCATGTTATAAGAATTAGTGTTTTCTTATAAAGAATTGTATGCAGCAAAGTACATCTTGAGCCATCTTTAGTGAAAGATTATAGATTTTGATGGTTTACAATTTTCCCCCCCAAACATTCAATGTATCAACATTTGTATTTTTTACTTTCAAGTTATTTTCTAGGAACATTACTCCCAGGAAAGTTAAGGATTTACTGTATTTGTCATTCCTACTTCCCAAGGTTTTTGCAATGAAAGTATTTTATAAACTGTCAAGGATAGCAATAGGGACTAGACTTGTGTTTTCATTGATAAAGAACTCCCAGAGGTAGGAACTCCCTCTACCACTGCAGGCTTGCGCCTCCTCTAATCTTAGGGTCTGAATGGTTTGCTCAGGGTCACAGAGTCAGTGTATGTCCAAAGTGGGACTTGAACCAAGATCTTACTGGCATGCCCTTTTTCTACTGTGCTGTGCTGAACAAAACACTATATAGCAACGAACTATTTCTTTCTCTTACCTTTCTCAAAGAATCTATACTATTTGACCATTAAATGTCTTCAGATTAGGGGCTAGTTGTTGCCTTGAAAAGATTGTCATTAAAACATTTTATCATAGATCTCTTTCATAGTCTTCACAAACTCAGAAGCTTCCAAAGGGTAGCAATGTTTTCTCAAATCAATTTTTAAATATAGGACAGAAAAGGGCGGCTAGGTGGCTCAGTGAATAGAGCACTGGCCCTGGCGTCAGGAGGACCTGAGTTTAAATCCAGCCTCAGACACTTAACACAAAAACTAGCTGTGTGACCTTGGGCAAGTCACTTAATCCCAATTGCCTTCCAAAAAAAACAAAAAAAAATAGGACAGACAAATATTCATCTCTCCATAACCTCCAGAAACTAAAGCTCAAGAACTAAGCCTCAAGTAAAGGGAGAAAAGAGATGTGCCTGCCAAACACAACCCATAATTACTCTCTAAAGGATAGCAAGGACACTTATAGCCTTGGTAACATTAAGATTACCTCTGAGGCAAGTATCTGCTTTGACTCCTCCCTTCCTTGAGGGAGGAAGCAGAGCACCTAAATCAACAAAGACCATGTTTACTCTACCAAGGAAAATTTGAGTTTTCCCAGATCATGGAACTACCTCTAAGTAAACTGGTAGTTCCGAGCTGTGGACCAGATCTACAGATCACTTTTCATTTATGTCCCTTCTCATTTCTTCAGATAACTGACTATGCTTACATAGACAACAGTACATGGAAAACAGAAGAGTGAGCAGACAAATACAAATGCGAGTATTTTATTCAAATAAAATATATAACAAAGTTAATCTGGCACAATGATATATGCAAACACACACACACACACACACATAGATATAGATAGGATAGGATCATGGATCAAGAATAGGAAGAGAACTCCAGTGGTCACCCAACCCCTTTATTTTTTAAATAAGGAAACTGAGCTCCAAGAAGGCTAATTGAATTGCCATAAATCACTCAGACAGTGCGCAGCAGAATCAGATTTCCAACCCAGATCTTCTAAATCCAGATTGAGTGCTCCCTCCAAGACATTAGGCTGTCTGCCCTTCTGTGTATGAGAATAAATTCATTTAAACAAATATTTTTATTTTTAAGCAATCGGGGTTAAGTAACTTGCTCAAGGTTACACGGCCAGTTATTTCTGGGTGTGGTGCTGAGTGTCTGAGCCCGGGGTTCAATCTCCAGGTCATCCTGACACTGGAGCCGGTGCTCTTACTCTCTGTGCTACCTGGCCGCCCCTAAACAAATATTTTTAAATGCCTACTATGCTCAAAGCATAGTGAGTAGTTTTCATAAATAACTCTAGTATTATTTCCATACAGTCAAATCAAGATTTCTGTTTTTCTTTTCTCTTTGTGAGTTCTACAGTATCTAGATGGAACAGTACATAAAATGCTAAGTTTGGAGTCAAGGAAGATCCAACTTCAAATCTAGTCTTACACACTTAGGAGTTTGTGTGATCCCAGGCAGATCACTTCACTTCTCCTATCAGCCCTGGTTTTCTCTTCTGTAAAAAGAAGAAACTGAAGTCAATCTTTAAGATTCCTTCCAGTTCTAAATCTATGATTTCTAAACAAGATTGTTGTCTCCAACTGTCCCCAATGCTATTCACAATTTCATCTTTGTCACATACATCATTCACACACATGTTATAAAGAAAATATCTTGGTTCCAGCTCTCCAATATCTCACATTTCCTCTGACCTGGTGCCCCCTTTAGCCCAGATTTGATGTTCTCCTCCATGCTTACTTGTCTTCCCTTCTTTTTATTCCATCCCAGTTAAGAGATCCTTGAGCAGCACCTCCAGCCACATCCTGATCATCACTGCCACACCCCGTCCTCAGTGCACACCTAATAGACCACTTGGAGGAACCAAAGCCCTCAAGAAAACAGGAACCGATACATTAGGGTGTGGATGGTTAGTCCAGCATAATCACTCTTTCTGGAGCTGGCAGGGGATTTAGGGGAGTAGGATATGGGAAGATGTGGAGGAATGGTGTCATGAGACAGCGAGAAGGGACTCAAAATCCCCAACACATTGGCAGACAGGAAGGAAGTGCCAACAGGGAGGGCCCATATCTGTCTGTCAGTCAAAATTACTGTTACTATGGGCCAAGCATTACTAAGTGCTGCAGGATACCAAAAAAAAAAAGTCATACCAGTCCTTGTCTTCATCGTGTTATGTTCAAATGGGGGAAATAACCTGAAAATGACTAGTTACATGGAAACACAGATAAGATGACTTTGAGTGTAATAGGCTGAATTTACTGCAGGCTTTTTAAAAGCAAACTATAGAATAGGCATTCGTGGTTTCCTGCAGGAGGCTCTTTTTCTTTTCTATTTTCTATATGGAAAGTTCTCTGTTTTTTGATTGAATTTTGAATTTAAAAAAATATTTTTTAAACTTACTAGGCATTTAAAAGATATATTCAGAGTAGATGAAAGGTAATCTCAGAGGGGAGGCAGTCACAACTGGTAGGACAAGGAAAGGACTCCTGCAGAAGAAACTCGAAACTGGAAGGAAGAGGAACCAAAAGGGGTTAGGGGGCCAGTGGCTGAATAATCAATAGATTCACTTCAGCTAAACTCTCTAAACTCACAGGAACTGGTCTAAGAAATATTTTGAAGATTGTACATCATTGTCTTTTTTCTAAAGGTTCAATAGTATTAAATAATAGAATTTACTCCTGAATCATCCTTGTGAACCTTGCCTGAGAGAATCTGTGTCATGTCTAGCTCCAAGAATTCAACTATTTGCTTCCATCTCTGAGTCCCTAGAATGAATAAATGGATGAAGTATTCTATAAGATATTACAGGCACTTTGATTTAGAGTTGCAAGGGAACTCAGAGGTCATCTGATCCAACTACCTCATTTTACAGGTGAAGAAAGTGAGACCCAGAGATGCCATGAGGCATGACAAAAGTAGCTGTCAAATGAATGAAATGACATATACAAGGTTTGCTATGAGTTCTAAGGAAGGAAGGGCAGAGGTGAGACTGGAAATATTTTTCAGAGAGGTGTTTGATGATAGTGGTAACCAACACCATCCCTCCAAAGGATTGGAATCCATGGAAATCCTTCAGAAGGACTGGTGTTGGTCACCACTACTTTGGAAATCCTTCAAACAACTCTCTGGAAAATATTTTAAATCCTATTTTTATCTCTCTTTTTAGTATATTATCATTCCTATATATATATCAGGGATTGCTAGATAGAGTACAGAACTTGGAGTCGGGAAGATCTGACTTTAAATGTGAGCTCAGAAACTAGCAATGTGACCCTGGGCAAGTCACTTAACTGCTGCCTGTAAGATGGGGATAATAATAGCACCTACTTCCCAGGGTTCTTATGAAGATAAAGTGAGATAACATTTGTAAAACACTTTGCATATTTTAAAGCACTATATAAATGCTAGCTATTATTATTATCTAATTATTAGGTTTTGGCCAAAATTATGGCACAACCCAGAAACGATATCTTTCCTGATCTTTATTAGTATCATGATCTTAAAAGATATTTTCCTGAGATCATGGACTCCCTAGTCTTTACTTAGAAAGGTGAGTGGATGCTTTATAGCCTCTGTTCTTCCATCAGACAGAGATATCCCTACTTTGAGGGAGTTTCAATTATTTCTCACATGCTCCAACATTCCTTCAAAAGGGGAGGGCAGGCAGAGAAATTGTAAATGCACAAGTGAACTTTGGCTCAAAGCAGGATGTATGATTTTTCAGCCCATTAAACACAGAGCATCTGTGATCCCCTGTAGTACAAAGACTCCTAAGAAGGGAAGTTAAAGTGAATTCGCCTTTGGTGAACTTTTCCTGGCCAAGATGAAGGATGTAGAGACCATGTCTGGTGTTCTTTTGCCTGTCATCTCTCACATCTTCTCCTGAGGGAATAGCTTTGAAATATTACATGAGAATCAGACTTTGGGAGTCGAAAGGGACCCCAGGGACCATTTTGTCCAACTCCTTCATTTTACAGATGAGGAAACTGAGTCTTAGGAAAATGAAAGGCTTGCATTAGATTAGAGGGCTCATAAATGGCAGAGTGTAGACTCAGACCCCTGTGTTTTATACTTCTTTACAGGACATAATGCTGCAGAAACATATCATTAAAATTCCATTTACTCCAGGGCTTATTTTCCCCTAGGCAACTTAGGAATCCAGGCCAAGGGAACTGTTTTTGTTCAGAAAATAGTACATAAATTCAGAGAGGCATCATGGTATCATTAAAAACAATTATTAGATTGGGAAACAGCAGCCTTGGGGCCTGGTTCCAGCTTCATCACTAATTTATGGTGTGAACTTGGGCAATTCCTTAACTGATCTGAGCCCCAGGTTCATCTCACGAAATGATAGTTAGGATCATAGAGTTAGGATCAGAAGTAGCTTTTGGAAACTGTCTTGTCTGACCCTCTCATTTTACAGGTTAGGAAACTGAGGAACAGAGATGTTAAGTAATTTGCCCAAGGTCACACAGGTGTTAAAGAACAGAGCTGGATTCAAACCCTGGTCCTCTGACTCCAGATCTAATACTCTTTCATTCATACCATGCCAGATTGTCTTAAAGGCCCCTTCTGGCTTTAAATGCATAGGATTCCACCATCTATTATCCGAAAAAATTAACATCTTTTAAGTTGTTGTTGTTGTTGTTTTTGTCCAGACCTGATTTTATTAGTATGGGGAACTTCCAGTAGGTAAACTCCCTTTCCCAATATAAAATGTCACCTCATCTACAACTTACAGGCTCAGAGAGTTGCCTGAGACACTTGGAGACAAAGAGACTTGATCATGGTTACACCACTAGAAAATATCTAAGGCAAAGTATGAATCTTCTTCTTGATTCCATATCCAACATGCTTCCCACTGTGTTATGATGCCTCTGAGAGAGACTGTGAGGGGTTCTGTAATGCAAATAGTATTTATGCATATATGTGCAGTTATATGTGTGTGTATAAAAATAGTATAACAAAAAGTATATGAGGGTATATGTATAGGTAAATGTATATATAGGTAAAAATAGTATAATGCAGTGTATGTGTGTAAAGGTATACAAATAGTATAATAAATAGATATAATATATACATATATGCAAATAGTATGGTAAATAGATATAATATATACACATCGTATAATAAATAGATACAATATATACATGTATACACATAGTATAATAAATAGATACAATATATACATATATACACATAGTATAATAAATAGATATAATACATACATATATACCAATAGTATAATAAATAGATATAATATATACATATATACAAATAGTATGATAAATAGATATATACACATAGTATAATAGATATAATATATACATATAATATAATAAATAGATACAATATATACATATATACACATAGTATAATAAATAGATATAATATATATGCATATATACAAATAGTATAATAAATAGATATAATGAAAATATGTGTAAATGTATGAGTATGCATATGTGTATGTATATTTTAGATATAGTACATATGTATATATGCAGGTATTGTGTTGTGTGTGTATCTCTCTACACACCCACACACACACACACACACACACTCCAGAGCTGTACAGTTTGAATTCTGACACCTAGGGCAAACACCAATGGGGAGGAAAAAGGAAAGGAGGAGAGAAGGCTGTCGCTGGCTACTAGGAAGGCTGCTGTTAGGGAAGGAACAGAATGAGATTGAGAAGGAGCTGACTCAGAATTTCAAAAAGTCTACCAGTTCTTACCATCATTACACCAATCGGTCAGCAAACAGTTATTAAGCACTGTACTAATTGGTAGTGATGCCTATGAAAAGAAGCAAATGACAGTCCCTACCCTCAAGCAGCCAAGAAAACCTCAAACGGGGTCCCAGTTGGACACAAGTGAAAAATGACCGAACAGCAAAAAAAAAAAAAAAAAAATGGCACTTAGATTGGATTTTGTACTGGATTACAGCAAATTACAGCCTCTCTCTCCAGATTTCATCCTGTGTGATCCTTGTCTATGTGTTCCCATAAGTCCCTCATAAAAGACCCGCAATAACACATATGTTAATGGAGACTGGTAACAGTTTGCTCAAAAAGCTCCCACTTATGTCTAAATAGTTCTTTTCTTTCAAAATCTAAATTAAATGTTATTTCCTCTTATTACTAATATAGGCTGGTTTCAGTCACCACTTCCTACAATAAGTCTTTCAAAAATACCCTGTTTTGGGTGTTCTGTCTCCCATACCCTGAGATTACTTTGTATGTGTTTTTAATCTATTTACCAGCAAACATGTTGTAAACCTCCCTCCATACATAGAATGTAAACTCCTTGAGGGCAGGAACTAATTGTTTTTTGTTTTTCATATCCCCAGGTTTTTTTTTAGCACATAGTAGGCATTTAATAAGGGCAGCTGGTTGGCACAGTGGATAGAGTGCCAGGCCTGGAGTCAAGAAGAACTGAGTTCAAATCAAGCCTCAGATACTTACTAGCTATGCGACCCTGGGCAAGTCACTTAACCCTCTTTGCCTCAGTTCTTTATCTGTAAAATAAGCTAGAGAAGAAAATGGCACCCCACCTCAAGGTATCATTAACAAGAAAACCCTAAGGAGGGTCAGGAAGAGAACTGATTGCAAACAACAATGACAACAGGCATTTAACAAATGCTTGTTGAATTGAATCGAATAAACTTGTAGGTGGTTGGCATTTAGTCACCACAAAATATTGACTAAGTAGAGAGGGAGGGATTATTTGTTCAAGATTTTTTTTCTAAGTAAACTGGAACCAGTTTTATCTCTAAGGCTCAGGTGGCCTCTCATGAAACCTAAAAAATACTCAAATGGATCTGTGATTCCCCCTGATGTGGATGTTTCCAGAGATACAGAGCATATCCCATCAACACCAGTGTATCTTGTGGGACTCTCATCCATGTGCTTCCATGTTTGCTACAGAAGGTCTGCGAAGCATACTGGGAGGCTTCACCAGCTTCTCTGTCATCACTCAGAGGTCAATAGAGCACTGAGGCCATCCTCTGGTTAACCATCCCTCTCGCCATGTGATCCGTCCATCATTTTTGGTCCAACATTTCTTCACTGTCACCCCTTATCACTCTTCTTCCCAGTTCCTTATTCTTTGTGGGTCGCAGCCTGGGCATATCCTCCATGAATCTCTCTGTTGTCCCCCGAGTGATTGCCATTTTTAAATCTCCGGAGACTACAATGTTTCATGACTTGCAGGCAAACAATAACACTTATAGAATGTTGGTCATTTTTTTAAAAAATCAGCCTTTGTTTCTTGGGGGAATTTGGGGTCATAAAAGCATTACAAGAAGTGTAAGAAAAGAAAATATGGTCAGGGTTCCTTAACAATGCAGCATCACCATCTGGTGGCAGCTACCCCAGCATTATAGTCTGGAAATTACAACCCATTTCTAAATAGGAATATTACTAATTCAACTATTACCAGGCTTCAGAGAGGGATAACATGCACCAGAGGCCCCAGATAGAAGTCTCAGTAATGCTTGTGGAAGCTCTACGTGAATAGTGGGGTTTGATAAGGCATGATAGCACCTAAGGGCAGCAGACCCGAGTTCAAATTTAACCTCAGACATTTATTACCTGTATGACCCTGGACAAGTCACTTAACTCTGTTTGCCTTAGTTTCCTCATCTGTAAAAATAAGCTAGAGAAGGAAATGGCATAGCCCTCCAGTATTTTTGCCAAGAAAATCTCAAATGAGGTCAAGAATAGTCAGACACAAGGGAAACAAATGAATATACAGTGGCACCTAAGGAATGTTGTATGCACAAAAAAAACCTAGGTCAACTTTCACCAAGTGCTTCCTATTGGCTGGGCATCTAAGAGAAAAAAGCTGACTCTCTGCTTTTTCCTGTATTTGGAAAACACCTAGAATAATATGGATCTCATGTTACCATAGTAGTGATCTACCTGAACAAGAATCCTTTCCTTTAAAAAAATTTCTCTTTCTTTTTGGAGGGGGGAAGGCAGGGCAGTTGGAGTTAAGTGACTTGCCCAAGGTCACACGGCTAGTAAATGTTAAGTGTCTGAGGCCGGATTTGAACTCAGGTCCTCCTGACTCCAGGGCTGGTGCTCTATTCACTGTGCCATCTAATGACCCCACAAGAACCCTTTCTACTATTTTACCAGAAAGTGGTCATTGAGCCTTTCCTTCCAGGGATGGGGAACTCAAAATGTTCTGAGACTGTACATTCCATTGAGGGACTGCTCTAATGGTTCACTAGTTTTTCCTTGACTTTGATGCTAAATCTGCTTCTCTGCAACATCCACACATTCAGTGCTCCTTATTCTGTCCCTTGTGGCCAAGCAGCAGCTTAATCCCTTCAAATACTAGAAGATAGTTATCCTTCCCTCCTACATCTCTTCCAGGCTAAGCACCCCTAGTTCTTAAAACTGATCTTGTATATCATGGTTTCCTCTCACCATCCTGGTGACCCTCCCCTGGTCCCACATCAGTCACCAAGCATTTATTAAGTACCTACTATGTACGAGGCATTGTTCTAAGTGCCGGGAATACAAAGGAAGGCAAAAGATATTCCTTCCTCTCAAGGAACTCATAGTCAAATGAGGAAGACAAGGTAGAGGCAAAATAAATACAGGATAAATTGGAGATCATCTCAGAGGGGAGGCATGAAGATGAAAGAATTCTTGCAGAAGGTGGGACGTTAGCTGAGACTTGAAGGAAGCCAGGAAAGACAGGAGGTGGAGAGGAAAAGGAAGAGAGTTCTAAGCCTAGGGGACTAACCGTGAAAATGCCCAGGATGGGAAAATGGAGGGTTGGTTTTGTGTGAGGAAGAGCAAGGGTCACTGGATCACAAAGTATCTGGAGGAAAGTAAGATCTTTTTAAAAACCATATATATATATATACACATATATATATATATATATATGTCTTCTTTTATCTTTTTTTTTGGAGGGGGGGAGGGCAGGGCCATTGGGGTTAAGTGACTTGCCCAAGGTCACACAGCTAGGAAGTGTTAAGTGTTTGAGATCTGATTTGAACTCAGGTCCTCCTGACTCCAGAGCCGTTGCTCTATTCACTGTGCCACCTAGCTGCTCCAGAAAGTAAGATCTTATAAAACTAAAGGGTAGGAGAGAGCTAGGTTGTTGAATGCCAAACAGACAGTTTTATATTTGATGCCAGAGGTCACAGGAAGTCACTGGAGTTTGTTCAGTAGGTCAGACCTGCCCTTAAGGAAGGTCATCTGGACATTGGATGGACTGGAGGAGACAGGAAAACTAGCACCTATTGTAGTAGTAGCCTAGGAGTGATGGGATAGCAGTCTGGAAGAGAAAGCTCTCCTTTCAATATTAACTAGGGTCTGAATATTTACAATCATCAGTAACACGCTTCTTCTGAATAATGAACATTCAACAATGAACTTAAGATGGATCAGAGAAACCCACTCCATTTCAGCAGGTCCAGCTAAAGCAAGTCACTGACACTCAGCCGCCGGCTTTATGTCTCTGGCAGTTAATAAAGTAGGGAGTCCTTTTTCAAACTCTGGGGATCATTCAAAAGGATTAGGCTCTAGGGGTGTCCTCCAGGCTGGGATTCTCTGTACCAAACTGGTTTGTCTTCCCTTAGTTTAAAGGAGCACAAATTAATTTCTCCGCTTACTTGAGGCTTTCTTGATGGCCAGCAGCTTTCTTTCTCTTACTTTCAGCTCAGCCGAAATCCTCAGGAGCTTCACACCCTATTTTTCTATCTGCTTACTGCCTTTTGGGCCCTGGCAATAATAGCATGGCCCAGATATCTTTGCTTCTGCCAGCCACTGCAATATTGGAAAAGAGAAACTATCAAGGGATTTGTGGCTTAAGACCAAAGGATGGAGAAGGTAGAAGATATACTAGGGAAAGGATGGGAAAAGGGAAGGAATCCTGGGGATTCAGTTCAACTCAGGAGACACTAATTAAGCCCCTACTGTGTGCAGAGCACTGTGCTAGGCTGGGTGAAATACAAAGTGTAGTCAAAATGTAAGTCGCTACCCCGGAGAAGCTTACGTGCAATCTGGAATGGGGAAATGGCAAATATACAAATATGCATAATGGGAAATAAGTTATGATAAGAAATGCAAACAATATTTCTTTGAAGCCTGAGAAGGATGTAGTCATTACTCTGGAATAGAAGAAGTTTTATGATCAGTCAAGAAGTATTTATTAAGTAATTATATGTCTTCAAGAAATGGACTAAGTGCTAGAGAAACAAAAAAAAAGTTTAAAAAAAAAAGTGATCTCTGCTCTCTCTAAACTCTTATTCCAGATGTTTACACAAGATGTAAATGGTGGGTAAACTCAGAGGGAAGGCTCTAGCAATGGAGTGACTTGCAAAAAGTAAGACACTGAGATTTTGACTCACACTCGTCAGACTGGCAAGAGTATAAAGAAGGGGGGTGACTAGATGGTGCAGTGAACAGAGCACCTGCCCTGGAGTCAGGAGGACCTGAGTTCAAATATGACCTCAAACATTTAACACTTACTAGCCATGTGACCTTGGGCAAGTCACTTAACCCCAACTGCTCTGCCTTCCCCCCTCCAAAAAAAAAGTATAAAGAAGGAAATACTCAATGTTAGAAAGCCAGTGGAAAGACAGATACATTAAAACATGGGACAACTATTCTGGAAAATAACTTAGAACTTTATAAGAAAACTCATTAAATTCTGCTTATATTTTGATCCACTGAACTCACTATTGGGCATCTACCCTAAGGAGATCCATGACAGAAAAAAAGATCCCATATATAACAAAATATCGATGGCATCACTTCTTTTGCTAGCAAAAAAACAACAACAAAAAGAAAAGAAACAAATGAATAAAATGAGCAGTTGTCAAACAGGAAACGAGTGCACAAATTATAGTACCTGAATTTATTGGAATATTATTGTGCCACAAGAAACAACAAACATGAGGAATTCAGAAAAACATGGGAAGATTTGTATGAACTGTCACAGAATGGAAGTAGCAAGACCAATAGATCAGTATACTTAATGACTACTCTAATGTAAACAAAAGCAAAATTAAAAAGAAGTCAAACTGCTTTTTTTTTTTTGCTTTTTGGAAGGGGGAAGCCAGGGCAATTGGGGTTAAGTGACTTGCCCAAGGTCACACAGCTAGTTTTTGTGTTAAGTGTCTGAGACCAAATTTGAATTCAGGTCCTGCTGACTCCAGCTCCGGTGCTCTATTCACTGCACCACCTAGCCGCCTTGGAAGTCAAACTTTGATTGGGATTAATTGCAAGGGGGAAATTTTGTTTCTAGAGAACAGTAAAAATAACCCACTTAACCTCCTTCTTGGTAGTGAGGTAGAAAGCTATGGGTGTGGAACATAGCATATATTGTCAGACTTGGTTGCTTTCAGTTGCTTTGTTGGTCAATTATGCTTACCTATTTTTCTTTGTTATGAAGGGTAGTTCGCTTTTTGGGAAAAGAGATGAAGTAAACCAAGAAACTGATTTTTAAAAGATGACATTTAAAAAAAGAGAATTTAGAGGGGAAGGATTGAAGAAAAAGGCTTGGTTTTGGTTTTGGTTTTACAATTGTAACTTTTGTGACCAAGGCTTTCACTTGAAATAGAAGGCCTGAGTATACCTTGAGGGCTTCTGATTTCCCGATGCATTGTCTCTTTCCAGGGGATCCAGAAACTTCCAATATGGCAGTGAATTAATCACCAGCTCTCCTTGCAAGCACATAGATCACATGGGTCAAAGAATGAACAGGCTTATTTTACAGGTCAATAAACACAAATTGGGCCTATCAAAGGCCCTAAGAAAATAATAGTACCTCCCAGACAGCAGTTATTCCCAGACAGTGTTCGGTCTCAGTCACTTTCAGTATTGCCCTAGCTAGGGTCTCAACAAGAATCTCAGCATGAGGTTCCTTCCATAGCTGCTCTAGAGGTCTGTGACAGCCTCACTCTACCGATAGTTCACACTTCCACTTTCTCTTACCAAATGTCTCCCACCTGCATAAGCACCTCTTTCCAGAGAAGTCATGTTCTTTATTGAGAGCCTGTGTATAGGTTCCCAACGTGGGTGATGCCACCGCCTGGGGAGCACTGGAATGATGGGGGTAGAGGGTAGTCTTGGGTGTAATTGGAGGGTGTTGAATAAAAATAAGGGGGCAGTGGAAGCATAAGAAAAATGAGAAGAAAATTTTGAAAAAACATTCATACATGTTTTATCTATTGCATAACAGAGTTAAAGTTGAAGTGATTACATTATTTTCCAAATAAATACACAAAATGCAAGTTATAACCTGTCAGTGGTCAAGAAGTCCACCAACAGTTCTTAACAAGCAAGTGTTGGCAGGTGAGCCTGTTGTGCATTGTGGGCATTGTTGGGAAGTCCAGCATGTGTTGGCAGGAATATGTGTATGACTTGCTTACAATATGATACTACATGGTTACATGACACAATATTGCATCATCAAAATTTCAACAGAGGAAAAAACCCACACATTTATAATAAATTATTAAATTTAAGGTGTATCATTTTTAAAAAATATTTTCAGAATAAGAGGGTTTTTTGCTTTTTTTTGGAGGGGGGAAGGGCAGGGCAATGGGGGTTAAGTGACTTGCCCGAGGTCACATGGCTAGTAAGTGTGTTAAGTGTCCGAGGCTGGATTTGAACTCAGGTCCTCCTGACTCTAGAGCCGGTGCTCTACTCACTGCGCCACCTAGGCACCCCTAAAAAAATAGTTTATATTTTTTGAAATGACACAAATTTCAAAAAACTGTAAAAGGGCTAGAGAAACTGGATTTCCAGGGGGCACTCAGTAATTTTTTTTTAAAGGGGAAGGCAGATCAAATAAGTTTGGGCTCAGGTCTACAGGCTCAAAGATTCCAATCTCTATTTTCTTGTCTCTCAGTCTCCAGCCATTGTGGGTACCTGGATTGGGTTATTCAAATTATCCAAGGTTGCTTCCTAAAATACTTATGAAAAGAAGGGTGAACCACTCATTCCCTTGGCATTACAGGAAGATATGAGTTCAAATCCTGTTTCATGACCTTAGGCAAGTCACTTAATCTCATAGCTTCAGTTGCTTCATCTGTAAAATAAAGATAATAACACCTTGCAAGGTTGTCGTGAGTGTCCAGTGAAACAGCATATGTAAAGAACTTTGAAAACCTTAAGCACTATATATTATTGTTGTTCAGTCATTTTAGTCATGTCTGAATCTTCATGACCCCATTTAGAGTTTTCTTGGCATGGATACTGGAGTGGCTTGCCATTTCCTTCTCCAGTTCATTTTACAGATGAGGAAACTGAGGCAAATGGGTTTAAGTGACTTGCCCAGGGTCACACAGCTAGTAAGTATCTGAGGCAGTTGAACTCATGTCTACCTGACTCCAAGCCTGGTGCTCTATCTCCTGTGCCACGTGACTACACAGGGAAAAGAAAGATTTGTAGTCTTTACTATATCATTGTTTTATGCCAATTATATCTGGCTTCAGAGGCTTCATAACAAACATCATGCCCACAAAGAAATAAGTTCTAGGGGTTAGCAGTTAACTCTTCTCCATTCCCACAGAGTATTGGCTAAGAAGGACCGATTTAAAGTGAAACATGAGGGGATTAGATTTAGATATTAGGAAGGCCTTTCTGACTGAGAGTGTTGTGAGATATTAGAACACATTACCAAGAGAGATGGTGGCAACTTTTTTTCTAGAAATCTAATCAGATTAAGTCATTTTCTAAGTATGTCCTATCCAGAAACAGAACATGGATATGTGGCCCTGCCACTTAATACCAAGTCATGGTATTAAACTCAGTTCAGTTGAAAATGAGGAAATTGTATTCTATGACCTCAAAAGTCTTTTATAGCTCTAAATCTGTGCTTCTATGATGGTGTAAATTATCTTCTCAGGCCTAGGCCAACTTGAGGAGCCTATAACTTTCTCTATGACCTACTCAAAAGATCATAGATCTATATAATTAGAAGCAACATTAGAGGACATCTAGTGAAGTCCAAGGAGGCTAAGAGATTTGAGTAAAGTCACAGGAGTAGAAAGGTGGGATTTGAACTCACAACTTTTGACTTCAAAATCAAAACTGCCTCAGTTTCCTCATCTGTAAAATGGGACGATTAGATAATTACAGAGCTGTTGAGAGGATCAACATAGTAGACACAATAAAAATGTTAGCAATAACAGTTAATATAATTATTATTGCTACATTTGTGTAATGTCCTCCATAAACATCCTACTCTGATCCCTCCTTGTGCTGAAGAAATGAACTTTGATTCTTGAAGAGCTCACAAGTTCTGGTAGGACCTGCCTAGCTGGAGAGAACCACTGGATCACAGATTTAGAGCTAGACAGGGCCTTAGAGGTCATCTAATCCAACCCTCCTCATTTTAGTATAAGTAAACTGGGAACCAAAGAGTCACACAGGTGATGAGACAGAGCCATGATTTTCTCCCAGGTTGTCTGAATTCAGCAATAGTACACTTTTCACCATATCTCATTGCCCCTCTTCAAGGTGATACTCAATGACCAGACTATCTCTTCCCATAGAGACTGGACATCAGAAAATTGAACAATCAAGGATGAAGTTGATTGGCCACAGCGACTCACGGTCAACTCATGAGTAAGGTACTGAGCACTGCAATATGTTAGTGGAAGATATATTTTTATTGACAAAATCACAGATGCTTGAAATATTCATTTGTTGAACCCAAGAGAGCCTCACTGTTGTGAGTAAGTAACATAAAATCAGGACAAACATTGGTCCAACCATTGTATTTAGTTAAATATTTAGAGCATTATTCATCAAATTTGTGATAGATTTTTAAACTCATTCTGTCATGTGGTAGATTAGCAGAGACAACGACCAGCTGAAGGAGATTGTTTTCTTTGATATAGAGAATATTGTGGACTTCCATTCCCTTTAGTACTCAGTCCCTCTGATACTTCCATAGTGTATCTATAAACCAACTTTTAATACCCCAGAAAATGTGCCTTACCCAGAGCATCATTCCTCCCACTTTTGTCTATTTTAACCCCAGGGCTGGCTGGGTCAAGTTCTGGTAGGACCTGGCCTTGTACTTCCTCTAAGCTCCTTTTTTACACAAGTAGAAACTTGAAGGTCAAGAAAGGAAAGAAAAGTCTCCAGGGAGCATTGGGTGCCATGTTGGTCTTTGAAGAAGGAGTCAATGTGTTGTTGTGTTGGACCACCTTTTTTTTATGATTGCTTAGAAAACTCTCCCCTTTTTTTGCTGCTGCTTCTTTTATATCCAAATACAAAACTCCCAGGCCAGTCCAGGAACCTTTACCACAATGTGAGTGAAATGACAGTCATAAATATGGAAATTTGGTGTATTAACTAAGATACCTTAATAAGGTATCTGAGGAGTTTTAGTGAGTTTCCTATGGAATCTTAGTGAGGCAATCATGGAACTTTAGTGATGTAATTACTAAGCTGCTTTGGTGGGGTAACCAAGGAAAGTTGGTGAGGAAACTAAGGGCTTTTGGTGAGATTGGTAACTAAGGAGATTTGGTGAGGTAACAAAGGGGTTTTAGTGAGGTAATGAAGGAGCTTTGGTGAAATAACTAAGGAAATACTAAGCAGAAGTGAGATAACTAGAGAATTTTGGTGAGTAACTAAAAAGTTCTGGTGAAGTAACCAAAGAATGTTTGCTCATTTGTAATCTTTGTTGGTCTTTAATTCAGAGTTTTCTTGGAAAGCTTTGTTTCCATTCTTCAGGGGCAGTTTTAGCTATGATTTCCATCTTCTGGAGCCAACCAAGGGTAAACAGATAAAAAAAATCTCATATTTTTTTGGTCCCTAACAAATCCAGCACAATAACATGGAAGAGTTAGCCATAAGATAAAATGCACATATCAGTAAATCAAGAGGTAAGCGTTCCAAATAGTCACCCATTCCTTTCTCAGTGGAATTAGAGAATCATTGTGACTTTAGAGTTGTTCCAACTTGAAACCAGGTCATTCAGGTAACTTTCTATCCAAAATAGACTTTAAAATTTTCTCTGACCATGTATTCACAAGCAAGAAAACAATGTTATTTTCTATATTACTGCATCAACATTTTAAAAATTAAAATCATTCTGTATCTTAAATGCCATGTTCTCGGAAAGTCTTGGTTCTACACTATATTTTAACAAAATAAAATATTAATAGAATGCCAAACAGGATTTATTACATGCATAGAACAATTAAATACATAAATGAAACCTTAGAGTCTGAAGCTAAACCATAATCTTACCAAAAGTTATTCATTCATTTACTAGAAAATATCAGGTTTTTTAATAGGAAAATAAGAATCTTTGTTACATGTAGCTTTGTTGAGGTAACTAGGGAGTGTGGTGAGTTAACTAAGTTTAGGTGAAGTAACTAAGGACTTTTGACAACGTCCTGCTTCCCCTCCTGGCAGGAAATCAGTCCTCTTTGGAGCAAGGAGCAGAGGAGCAGAGGTTGGAGATGTCTATTCTGCCTCCCTTTGAGCCCCATGAGAACATCTCCATGGACATATGTAGGACAGCCCTCTCTACACAAAAAGTATATATATATATTAAACTTAACATGTTAGTAGCAATGCTGCCCTTCTTGTCTCTGTCCGATTCTGAACTTGATTGTACTTCTGTGTACTTTTAATATGTTTTGTTGGCACTTTTTCTTTCTCTTTTCCATCTCAACCACTAACTTCACACTGTCTTCTCAACTCTTCTCCCCACCCCCAAAATAAAGATCTTCCCTCATAGCAATCATAACTGAGCAAAACAGATCCATGAATTGGCTGTGTCTGGAACTGTATGTCTCAGTCTCCACCTCTAGTCCATTACCTTTCTGCCAGGTGGGAATCATGATTCATTATCATTCTTCTGGGGTCATAATTGTATCAATCAAAAGTTCTCAAGTCTTTCAGAATTTTCAGCAGTTGGGCACAGCACCCAGACCTCTCTGGGCCCAATAGCAGCTCCTTAACATTAGATAGTAATATGAGAAATACAAATCAAAACAATTCTGAGGTTTCAATCATATCCAGAAAAATGTACAAAGCTTTGTGGAAAGACAAATGCACTAATGTGCTGTTGCTGGTGGAACTCTAAATTGGCTCCACTATTCTGGAAAGCAATTTGTCATTATGCTAACATAATGACTAACATGTCCATACCTTGATCCAGACGTCTCATATGTCCAAAACAGGTCGACAATATGAAGAAAGGTTACACGATGATATTTTTGGTGGCACTATTGGTAGTAGCAAAGACCCAGAGACTAAATAGATGCTTAACAATTGGGGAATGGCTCAACAGATTGTGGTACAATGACCTTTGTGTTCATTGGGAATGAATGAACCATAAGAAACAATGAATATGAATAATACAGGGAAGCAGAGAAAGACTAACATGAACTGATACAAAATGGAGTAAGTGGAACCAAGAAAACAATATACACAATGATTATAACAATGTCATTGGGAAGAAAAAGGATTATAACAAAATAAAAACTGAACAGGATAGAATTATAATGAATTAGAGAATTATACATTATAGAATATATAATTATATACAATGATATACTATAGAATTATCATGAATTATACAGAATTATACATTATAGATAGAATTGTATATTATATATAATTATATACCATGTATACTATAGAATTATAATGAATTATATGGGAGAATTTTATATTGATGTTATTGAATTATATATTATATATAATTATATTTTACATATAATCATATACCATATATACTATAGAATTATAAGGAATTATAGAGAGAGAATTCTATATTATATTATAGATATATTATATATCTATATCTATCTATATTATAGATATATAGAATGATATATAATATATAACATCATAGTATATTATATATCATTGTATTTTACATATAATTATATACCATATATATTATAGAATTATAAATTTGGTCCCAAATAAAAAGGCATCTCCCTCCCTTCCTTACAGAAGTGGTGACTATGAATGAATAATATTGCATAAACTGCCAAACTTGATGTATTAGTCAGTTGTACTAAACTGCTTTTTTCTCTCCTTTCTTTTAAAAAAATTGTTACAAAGGAATGGCTCTTTGGATGGGTGAAAAGAAAGGGATGTATTGGGAAGTGACAATGAGTTAAAAATGGAAAAAAATAATAATTTTATAATGTCTGTTAACCTGGAAGGAACAGATTGTGTGATTGTTTTTTTCCTTATCTATAGGAAAAAATTATATGAGAATAACTTACCACAGAAAAAAAAAGTTAGCAAATTTGGGACACGTCTTTTTGTAAAAGAAAAATGCCTAAGTTTTTTTTAATGCACTTAGCTGGGAAATAAACAGTGACCCTTTGTGTGGACAAAATCTTGTCAAATGTTATTTTGAGGAGTTAAAGGTTTTGGAGGGTTTTTGTTTGTTTGGGGAGCATCTGACAAGTAAATATTTTATAATTATCTTTGCAGTGTATTTCCCCTATCTTCTAATATCTTCTTTTTTTTTTTTTTTTTGCTTTTTGGAGGGGGGAAGTTGGGCAGTTTGGGGTTAAGTGACTTGCCCAAGGTCACATGGCTGGTAAGTGTTAAGTTTTTGAGACCAGATTTGAACTCAGGTTCTCCTGACTCCAGGGCCAGTGCTCTATTCAGTGCACCACCTAGCTGCCCCTTAGCCATCCCCTAATATCTTTTTTCAAATACATATCTTGCACTTCCTGGGACTTATTTCATTCATTTGGTGATTCAATTAAATTTTTAGGGCTTGTAAATCAAGCAAGTCAATATCCCAAATACCCAAATGGATCTTTGATCTCATTGATTTCAAATTTCCTTCTAATGATCCATCAATCTATCAACCAGCATTTATTAATCAGTTGCTGTATGCTGGGCACAGTGCTAGTTACTAGGTCTATAATGAAACAGTCCTTGCCCTCAAAGTGTTTGCATTCTATAAAGGGAGACAATATATTCACACACAAAAAAGCATATATGGAATTTATACAAAATGAATACAAGGTAATTTTGAGAGAAAGGGCATAAGGAGCTAGATGGATCATGTAGAAAGTGGTGCTTGAGCTGAATCTTAAAGAAAATGGATTCTGTGGGTCAGAGGTGAGGAGGGAATGCATTCCCATCATCTGTAACTGTCAGAAACAGTAAAAAGTCCGGTTTGACTAGATTATAGAGTGCAGGATAGGGAATAATGTATAATATGGCTGGGCAATGAGGTGTTGCAGTGCATAGAGTGCCAGGCCTGAAGTCAGGAAGACTCAACTTCCTGAATTCAAATTTGGTCTCAGGCCCTTACTAGCTATATGACCCGGGGCAAGTCACTTAACCCTATTTGCCTCAGTTTCCTCATCTGTAATGTGAGCAGTGAAATGGCAAGCCACTCCAATATCTCTGCCAAGAAAACTCTAAATGGGATCACAGAGAGTTGGACATGACTGAAAAATGACTTAACAACAACATAAGAAGGCTAGGGTAGACGGATTAGACACAGGTTCTAAAGGGCTTTAAATACCAAACAGAAGAGTTTGAATTTGATCTTTAAGGTAAGAAGGAGCTACTGTGATTTTGGAAAGCCATTTTGGCAGCTCAGTGGATGATGGATGGTAAAGGGAAAAGTCTTAAGGAGACTTAAGGAAACAATAGACCAGGTTCTGAGGACCTGAGTGAGGCTGAGAGAGAAGAGAAGCAAAAGATGTTGTACCAGTAGAAACAATGTGATTTGGCAACTGACTGGACATGAAGGGTGAGTCAGGGTAGTACTGGGGGAATTCCTCTGCAGTGTGTGTGAAGTGACTTACCCCACATCACACAGGGATTTGAACCAAGGTTCCCTGATTTCAGATCCATTACATTCCTTTCCATGTCCAGTATTCTATGCGTTTAATAGTATGTCATCATTATAAAAATGACTACCATAAGAGATGTTCTATAATATTTGTTGCATGAATCAACTGTGACTTGTATTATCAAGTGCCTTTTCTTTTTTTTTCTTTTGGAGGGGGGAAGGGTTATGGGAATGGGAATCTGAAGATCTTCCCTACCCCTAGGCCCTTTGATAGGCTTTACGTGACTCTAAGAACCTTCCCTGATTTGAGAATATGTTCTGCCCCCTAATGGGCTGAATGTGGTCACCTGGAGCCTGTAGTGGGAGGCTTGTTCTTCAGGAACACCCACACCTTGTTACTTTGTGATTGGGCAGTGGGTCATGAGGCTTGTAATAGTCTCTGACCCAGAAGAAGGCTATATATACCCTGATGTGAAGTTGTGCTTTGGGGCTCACTTTGGGAAGTTATGTGGTGTGGCCAGATGAGGCTCCGGGCAGCTGTTGAGCCCCCTGGCTTTGAAAACCCAGATGTTGGTGCTTCCCTCTCTGGTAACTAACTAGGTATGGATGTAATGGTCAAACACTGGGAAGCCCTGTCTGCTGATCTGTTTCTCTGTCTGCTTGTAACTTCTGTTTGTATTCTCTGATGTTTGATTGGTTAAAGTAAGATTGTTAACCCATTTTGAGTATGCTAAGTTGCTTGCTGCTACAGGAAGGTACAACAATGGGGGGTTAAGTGGCTTGCCCAAGGTCACACAGCTAGTTAAGTGTCAAGTGTCTGAGGTTAGATTTGAACTCAGGTCCTCCTGACTCCAGGGTCGGTGCTCTATTCACTGTGCTACCTAGCTGCCTGTGGATAATAAATTTTTGGCAGGTTCTGATATTTACATCAAAAAACAAAGCCAGGGGCAGCTAGCTGGAGTAGTGAATGTAGCACAGGCCCTGGAATGAGGAGGCCCTGAGTTAAAATCTGGACTCAGACACTTAACACTTACTAGTCTTGTGACCTTGGGTAAGTCACTTAATGCCAATTGCCCAGCCTTCCCCCTCCACAAAAAAGAAAAAAACAAAAACAAAAAAACAAAGCCAGAGGACAGATGACTATTTACTCTCTATTGTTGTTGTTCATTCATTTCAGTCATGTCCAACTCTTTGTGACCCCATTTGGGGTTTTCTTGGCAAAGATATTGCAGTGATTTGCCATTTCCCTCTCTGGCTCATTTCACAGACAAGGAAATTGAGGCAAAAAAGGTTGAGTGATTTGCCCAGGATCACACAGTTAATATGTGTCTGAGGCTGGATTTAAACTCAGGCTGATGAGTCTTCCTGACTCCCGGCCTGGCACTCTATCCACTGTGCTACCATGACAACAGAAAAGGAAGATTTCTCTTCAGAAGACTTAAGACCGTGTCCCATTCAGTAAGACTTTGAGCATAGAAACTCTTCAGATTGTACCCTGCTGCATGGGGAGTCTGTGAGAGAGAAGAGGACACCGTCCTTGGACAGATAGAAAGATTGTGGAAAACTGCATTTTCTAGACAGTTGATTCATAGAAATAAGCAGCTACAGAAAAGTAAGATAGGAATTATGATGTTCTGTACCACTTTAAGGAGAACAGAACTTTCCAAAGAAAAATATGTGACATGCTTTGCTATACCTGATATTAAAACAAACCAAAAAACTGGGTAGCTAAAAATTAATCTAGCTTTGTGGTAATAGACTAAAATAATAATAATTACCGTGTTTCCCCGATAATAAGACCTATCCCGAAAATAAGCCCTCCCCTTACTGTGTAAGATTCCTCTAAAATAAGCCCTCCCCCGAAAATAAGCCCTATTGAGATTGCTACTGTAGTGAAGGTGATCCCCTGCACTACACGCTACATTACGGTACCCTCTGTATGCACCGTCCCCCCCCTGGTGAAACGCACGCCGCGCTCCAAGCTGCATCCAATCAGAGTTGCAGCAGTGAGCGCGGCATCCTGTTCTTTATTGAATTCATTATTGAATAAAGGTACATTTTTTTGTTCACATTTACCTGTTTATTAAAATTGCTGTCAATGTTCATTAAAATAAGCCCTCTGGTGTTTTTCTATCCAAAAAATTTAATAAGACAGTGTCTTATTATCGGGGAAATACGGTATGACAAACAACCTGCCATCAGAGGTCTTCTACATTCTTCCACCACTCTACATAGCCAAACTGACCTACCAACTGACCTCTCCTCTGTTAACCTACCTCTGTACCTCTCCTCAAACAATCAGTCAACAAGCATTAATTATTTACTATGCATGGAGTACTGAGCTATACATTTTTGTTATTCAGTCATTTCAGTTGTGTCTGACTCTTTGTAACCCCATTTGGGGTTTTCCTGGCAAAGATACTAAAGTAACCTATCATTTCCTTCTCTAGATCATTTTATAGATGAGGAACTGAGGCCAACAGAGTTAAGTGACTTGCCTAGGGTCACACAGCTAGTAAGAGTCAGAGGGCTACTTTGAACTCTGTGAGATATCTTCCTGACTCCAGGCCTGGCGCTGTATCCACTGTACCACCTAGCTGCCTGTGCTACGCTCTAGGTATACAAATATAAAGAATAAAACAATTTCTCCCCTAAAGGAATTTATAATGACTGTTCCCTAAGCCTAGAGTTCCCTCCTCCCACACCCTTGTACCTGTCTATTGCCATTGTACTAAGGATACTCTCAAGTCAAATGCTCTCTCTTCTATTAAAGCCTTCCTTGATCCACCCTAGCCAGGGCTAAGCCTTTCCATGGGACTATAACCCTTGATTTGCACCTCTCTGATAGACTTCAGTGAATCTCCTGTCCTTATCAGTATGAGTGTTCTTTGTGTCCCCCAGATCTCGAGATATCTGTGTCTTCCTATCCTGGGTAGTTCCAATCCTTATTTATTCACTGGTCTTCCACAGATACACTGCGGTAGATACACCAAATATGCTAGGAGGCTTCATCTTGGCCTTTCTTCCATCTGAAGATAACAGTGGAGCATTGGAGCTATTGGAGCTATCTGTCATACCTTGCTCAGCCCATGCAGTCATGGCTCACCTCTTTTTCTCATCATAAAATTCCTCCATTATAATGTATGGGTGTTGGAGTTAGGAAGACCTACCCTTGACTCCCGCCTCAGCCATTCTCCAGCTATGGGCAAGTCATTTAACCTCTCTGTGCCTTGGTTTCCTCATCTGTAAAATGGGGATAATAATACCTTACTCATAGGGTTGTTGTGAGGCTCAAATGTGGTAAGTGAAGTACTTTGTAAACCTTATAAAGTGCTACATTGTTGCATTGTTCAGTTGGATCTGACTCTTCATGACCCCATGGATTTGTCCATGGGGTTTTCTTGGGAAAGATACTGAAGCGGTTTTCATTTCCTGCTCTAGTGTGTCCCCATTTTAAAAATTAGGAACTGAGTCAAATAGGGCTTAAGTGACTTACCCAGGGTCACACAGTGAATAAGTGTCTGCAGGCCGATTTAAATTCAGATCTTCCTTACTCCAAGCCTTGTGCTCTATTTACTGCACCATCTAACAGCCCCTAGTGTTATATGTTATTATATCTACATATTATTGTATCTCTTATGCCATTTCTTGAGCAAAGATCATCATTGGAAATATACCGCAACCTACTTGTACCCACCATGAATCTTGCCTTTCGGTTTACTCATAATATTAATATCTAAAAGATTTTAGTGTATTCTAAGATATACAAATATTGAGCACGAAAAGAAAACTATTAGGGTTGAAAAGATGGGTCTTTTCACCAGGGAGTAGCCAGCACTCACAAAAACACAGAGCAATATCCCAAATGCAAACCAGTCTGTTCTCTTCCCCTATTCAATTCTGAGCCCAACCCTGTGTACCTCTTCAGTATGCATCCCAAGTAAGTACTGAAGTGCTAACTACTGAATTAGATTGATGGCTGCATAAAACCAGCGACCCCAACTTACTTCATCTTTTTGTATTTCCCAATGCCTAACATCGAGTTCAGCTCATAGTATGTATTTGATGAATGTTTGTTGAAGCTAAAATTGATTTCAATAAAATTTTATGAAAACTTTTTCTAGGGTAGCAAAGAACCAATAACACAATGGGTCTCTATCAATTGGGGAATGGTTGGGCAATGAATGTAATAGGATATTGTACAATCGTATAATACAAACAATAATTCAAGGAAACTCAGAAAGGCTTGTGAACTGATTCAGAGCAAAGTAAGCAGAACTAGAAGCATGCTTTATACAATGACCCTAGTAATGTAGAAGAAAATACTGAAAGACCTCAAAATTCTAATCATTGGAGTGACCTTCTGTGAATCCAGGAGACCACTGAGAAAGTAAGATTTCCATCCATCAGGAGAAAGCTAGTAGTATGTTGATAAATATTTAACAATTGGCACTTTGAAGGGGACTCACTTTTAAATTTAATCTGCATTATTAAAATTCACCTTTTTCAAACCTAGACAATCAACAAAACAATAAATCAAGCCTCGATTTGTAGTTTTGTCCATTTCCTAGGTGTCCATTTCCACACTGAAAATTTAACAATGGGCTCTCATGAGCCTATAAAACCCTAGAAGAGGCAGACCATAGGTGTCGATGGGACATATGCTATCAAATGTGGAAAATGTGTCCAACTGAAAATTTGAAAATGTCCATTTGTTTTGCTTCCTTACACTTGGTTACAAAGGATGGTTCTTTTGTAGGAGTGTGGGGGAGGGACCTATTGGAAAGTGCCAGTGATATTTTTTTAAGAGCATAAATAAAAAACGTTTCCCCAAGAGGCTAAAGCATTTCCTACCAGAACAGGAATTATAAGAAAAGGAAATATTGTCCAGCACCTGACATTTTTGGAAGGCAGGACATTGCCAATCTTGACACGGCAGATGTCAGCATTTCCTGGTTTGGTAAACAGAGAAAAAGGATTGTTTGCTAATTGACTTGAATTCTGGGGCTATTCCTTAGGGAGAGATTTAGAAAAAAAGCGTCCTTTTACCTTAAGTTTTTTCTGAACTCAATATCCAAGCACTTTAATTATGGCTAAAAATAAACTGATAAATTTTTTGAATTTCAGGGACTGAATGTGTTACAAGAGGTAACTTTACATCAGGAGAGGGCCTTTCCTTCCATTCTTGATAGGATTCCTCTCCACCTCCCTGTTGATATGAATCATACTGATATGATGCTTTTTTTTACATAAGATAAACTGCCCATACATGAATTTGTAAAAGAATATCCTGAATGTAAACGTAAAAGAATATTCTGAAATGGTTTCATTGGTTTAAATTAGAGTACTCATGCATCTCTTAGTCAGTGACTTCAATTATTCAGAAAATGGCTAAGAAACCAGGACTAGGCATTTTGAAAACACCTCTGAGCAGTTCAAATAAAGTCACTTATTCATTCAACATTTACAAAGCAACTTCCATATTAAATGTCTATCAGATAGCATAAAGGTCATGCCCTAAAGTATCTGTGATACACTGGAAAGAGTGATGGGTTTGGAATCAGTGGTCAGGGTTCACATAGCATTTTTAACCCTTACTACCTTTGTGATGTCATTTGATCTCCCTGAATCTCAGTTTCCTCATCTGGAAAATGAAGAGATTGGACTAGCTGGCCTCTGAGAGATACCTTTGAGTTCTGTAATCGTACAATCTCAAGGGGGCAGCTAGGTGGACCAGTGGATAGAGTGATGGGCCTAGAGTCAGGAAGATTCATCTTCCTGAGTTCAAATCCAGCCTCACTTACTAGCAGTGTTTCCCTGGTCAAGTCACTTAACCCTGTTTGCCTCAGTTTCCTCATCTGTAAAATGAACTGGAGAAAGAAATGACAAACTATTCCAGTATCTTTGGGGTCATGAAGAGTTGGACATGACTGAACAACAACCATTACCACAACAAAAATGATCTTTTTGTTTTTCCTTTTGGAGGGGGAAGGTAGGGCAACTGGGATTAAATGTCTTGCCCAAGGTCATATGGCTAGTTTTTTGTGTTAAGTGTCTGAGATAGGATTCGAACTCAGGTCCTCCTGACTCCAGGGCTGGTGTTCTACTCACTGCACCACCTAGCTGCCCCAACAAAAATGATCTTGAGAGCCTTTTGGTCCTAGCAATAAGGTGCAAATCAAGAGTTATAGTGTAGAAAGTCTCAGTCCGGGCTAAAGCAGATCAGGGAAGGCTTTAAGGGAAGAGAGAGCATTTATCTTAAGAGTATTGTTAGTAGGATGCAGTATAGGGGTGTGGAAGGAGGATATCCCAGGCTTAGGAAGCAGCATGAATATAAACTCCTTGAGAGGAAAGACCGTTTCATACTTTGTGTGTGTATATATATATCCCTAGCATTCTGTTCTATTCCCCCAATGCCAGGCAGGCTGCATCAGGGTTCCATGGTACTCAGAGGAGTACTTTGTCGGGTTTATCTCTTCTCTAATGCTATTAGTTGTTTTCCCTTTACCTTTAGCCACCAGTGACTCATACCTTAGTTCCATTTAACCAATTAACATCAGTTAGCTTTCACAAAGGGACATTTACTTCAGAGATATAGCAAGAATAACCATATTTCCCTGCAACAACTTCTAGGCATACTTTTTTTTTTATGCTATTTTCTTAAACTATCCAGTTTCTGAGGAGAGTAGGCTCACTTTATTTATTTATTTATTTTGGTCTTTTTGGAGGGGGTAAGACAGGGCAATTGGGCTTAAACCCAAGGTCACACAGCTAGTTTCTGTGTTAAGTTTCTGAGGCCAGATTTGAACTCAGGTCCTCCTGACTCCAGGGTCGAGGCTCTATTCACTGTGCCACCTAGCCGCCCCTAAGTAGGCTCACTCTTAAGCATGGTTCCTACATAGCATTAATCCCATCATGTTCACATTCAGATACAAGATGGCTGCTGGATAAGTCCTTGTCTCAGCTTCCCTAGGCTAAGTACTGAAGTTCACATCTTGTTCCTCAGAGGCCCAATGCTGCTCTGGCTTAGAAAGCTCAGACTCTAGAATGCCATCTATACTCTTGATGCTGGACTACCCTCCTGGCCTTTTAAAACTCACAAGGTCAGAAGCTCCTATATCCTTTCTCTAAAATAGAAAAGGACAGAGTCATAGAACAAGAACATGAACCCTTTCACAGAACCAGATGGACACAGAGGAGAAGGCCCAAAGGTTTTACCCTGTACAGGATTCTTTCTCTCTGGTTATCATAAGCAAAGGAATCACCAAGTTTCCCCAGAGAAGGAAGGGAACAAGAAATTTATGGCTACCATGAGCCAGACATTGTGCTGAGAATTTTACAGACATTATCTCATTGGATTCTCAAAACAACCTTAGGAGAAAATTGCTATTATTATCCCCACTTTACAAATGGGGAAACTGAGGCAGACAAAGGCTTTCCCAGGGTCACATGACTAGTAAGTATCTGAGGCTGGATTTGAACTCTAGTCTTCCTCATTCCAGGTCCAATGCTTTGTACACTCAGCCACCTAGCTGTACCAAGGGTACTAATGCAAAGAGACAGAAGCAAACCAGATGGCAGAAGACAATTAAGGCCTTTGGAATGCCTCAGTGGTTGTTCAGGAGTTTTCAGGGGTATCCAACTCTTGATGACACCATTTGGAGTTTTCTTGGCAAGGATACTGGAGTGGTTTCCCATTTCCTTTTCCACCTCATTTTCCACAAGAGGAAAATGAGGCAAACAGGGCTAAGTGACTTGCCCAGGGTCACACAGCTAGTAAGTATCTGAGACCAAATTTGAACTCAAGAAGTTGAGTCTTTCTGACTTCGCTACACCACCTAGCTGCCTGCTCAATACCTCTATAGTCGATTAAAGAACCTCCCATTCCCTCCATGGTATAGAATGTCTGTGCACAGAATCTCTAAGATACTTCTCTTCTGTGTCATCATTATTCTCTCAGAAGGATGCTCTCCAGTTTCCCTTTGTGGAGAGATGCTGTCCAAGGCTCCCTATGTATGCACCCAACCCCTGTCACCAAGAAGCACTGACAGACTCCTTCATCCATATGCTAGGCCAAATTTGGAAGGGAACTTCACAGGGCAAATGCTTTCTCAAAGCTGCTTTTTAAGTCCATTCTCCCCAGGGACAGGGTGCTGTTGTAATGGAGACTATGCTCCTGGGTACTAGGGAAAATGTTTATACCCTTCTTCTTGCTATATCTATTCAATAATTTCCCTTCATAAAAGTTAATTGATGTTAATCATCTAAATAATACTGAAGTGCTAATCACTGTTGATTAATATTGCTGGGAACACAACAAAATAGGAAGCCCTTACAACAACACTAAAGTAAGACACCCCCAAACCTTCAGGAGTATCCCCAAAACCTTAAGAGGTAGATGAAGCTAGCTTTGCCATGGTGCACTCAACTCACCAGTGCATCTCATCAGTAGGAAAGAATTGGGATAAGGATCCCCAGAAATTATAAAGTTTACACAATGTTCAAAAAATTCTTTTGAGGAAAAGGAGCACTAGTTTGGGGAATTAGAAGATGGTGTTTGATTGAACTTTGAATGAATTTAAAGATTCTAAGAGACAGAGGTAAAGATTCCCAGCATGGGGACTAATAGCCAGTGCAAAGACAGAGACAGGAGATGGCCGATTTAGCTGGATCACAGAGTGTATAGAGGGGAAGTAAGGTGTAAGAAGAAGTTATTCATGTACATGTCACATTATACAGGATTCCTTGTTAAATGAAACCATAGAGATGCAACCACAGTGACAATGATGTCCACTGGCCTGATTATTGAGGTCAAGCAAGGCATAAAACAGGGATATTTATGCTCAGCAGACATGCTGACCCCTATGATGGATGATGCCCTGTGCAGGGCCCAGATGAAGTCAGGATTCCTAAAAGATGATGCAGTTCTCCAGATGCCCTTATTTGTGGATGATACTGTGGTGATTTCCTCAAAGAGATCAGGCTAACAGGAAAAACTAAATGGACTTAAAGTGACTATTATTCAGACTATGGCACGCAATTGAAAGGTCCTTCCATTGAGTTAATGCATTTATATGTATATCTGAGACAGACATTACAGAAGAATGATGAATTTGGCCAATTACACATAGGAGGAAAAGAATGGGCTGGATTGCATTTGGGAAAATTTGAGAAAACTGTGCTGTTAACTATCCAAACTTCCACCAAACACAAAGATCCCTCCTTTTAACACCAATGTTTTCCTAGTGATGCTATCAGGTTAAGAACTATGTAATACCATAATTTTTGAAGAATGTGGATTATAGGTGACCCAAAGGCAAACGTAAGGATGAATGATGGGTTTAAGTTGGTAGCAGCTTATTTCCAACAATTAGACTTAAGAGGACTCTAGCATATTGGGTGAATCTTCTATAAACGCTGTAAGGGAAAACAGATATAAGAATCCCACAGGATAAGGTCTGGATGAGATGCAATTTGCACAAATTCCACAGTAATTGGCATGAAGGGTATCATTAAATAAATATATTATTTAGGAAGTGGAAGTGGACTAGTCATCAATCCATTGATCAACAAGCATTTAGTCAGTATATTCTGTATGCCAAGCACAGTGCTCAGTTCTGTAGATGCAAAGCTAAAAATTACAGTCTTTGACCTCAAGGAGCTCACATGTCTTTGAGGGAAACATGAACATATGCAAATATGTTTCTAAAAAACAACCAAGGGGCAGTTACATAGCATAGTGGATAAAGCACCAGCCCTGGAGTCAGGGGGATCAGACACTTGACACTTACTAGTTGTGTGACCCTGGGCAAGTCACTTAACTCCAATTACCTCACCAAAGTGGACACTCAGGGCTATATGTAGTGAACACAAGTGATGATAGGTGGATAGTCAAGTGTTACACTGGTACCCATGAGATATAATTAGACTTAAGAGGACTCTAGCATATTGGGTGAATCTTCTATAAACGCTGTAAAGGAAAATAGATGTAAGAATCCCACAGGATGAGGTTTGGATGAGATGCAATTTGCACCAACAGATGGCATATCCACATTGATGAGATCAAAGATCCATTGATAAATTCAATCACAACTACAGATGCTGTCTAGTGGGGGTTGGATTAAGTTACAATGGACTACTTTTGGCCTCAAGTCCCCCCCTTCTTATCTCAAAGGAAATAAAGAAAATATGACTATAAAGAACTATGGAAAACTCACCAAAAAAGGTCTTTTATAAATATGATTATGTTTGACAAGGTTTATATCAATGCAAAATTCTTTAATTTCATGGACATTCTAAGCCACTGGACAAGTCCTAGCTTCTCACCTTCTCTCTCACTCAAATGATAAAGTCAAGATCTCAAGTATCTTACAAAAATGGGTTTCTTTCCCCATTTTCTAACAGCCCTATTTAGAGCTATTATTTGTAATGAATGTTTGAGTCACTCTCTGTTCCATTCAGGGAACAGACACTCAGAGAGAGTGGGCATTTCTATTCAGATACTGAAGTAGAACCAATTTGACAGGTCTGTTTCAGAATTACAGACAAGGAACAGAATCTTGTAGCACAGCCTGGATCTTGCAGTTTTCTTTTTTTCCACAGAGAGATTTAAAAGAGGAAAGGAAGTATTTTCTTCTATTTTGTCCCTCTTACTTAAATGGACTGTAATGTGACATCTTTATGCTAATTCATGTTTGAATGAAGATATTTAAAGTTCTGCCATTTGAAAGTAGCCCTTTTTAATTATGTTTTTCTCACTTTAAAAAGTTTCATTTTGCTCTTCTGAAGAGGAAATGAGTCTCAATTACACTTGATCCTAACAGTGCCTTTTCATAATTCATAGAATCACAACTAGAAGGCAAAAAGTTAAACTCATAGTTAATGTGCTTCTGCTGGAATTGCTTCTGTCCTCCCCTACCTCTTTGATCTTATTGAGTGTTTTAAGTGAAGCAGGGTCAGAACATTCTGGCAGTACAGAAAGATAATGTGGATGAGTCATAATTACTAGGGTTTTTTCCTATGAAGAATTAGACCCTGTTGAGCTCTTTCTTTTGGATGAGACATAAAAATCAGTGACTTGACCATAAGTACCAGTAGATACCTTTTATCTGTGGAATATTGGTGTCAAAAAACAATTCCCATTTTATTTCAATAATTACAATACAGTAAACACCTTATCAAAATAACATTACCACCACCAGAGGCAGTAATATTTCAAGTTGATAATTAAATCACATTGCCTGTGTAATAATATGTAAAAGCTCTTGCTTGTTCATAGTCACCCAGATTGGACCTGCTTGATTTCCTGAAGCCAGTTCCTTAGAGAGTAGGTCACATATTGGGGA
Organism: Petaurus breviceps papuanus; assembly: GCF_028583685.1. Classification (NCBI taxonomy): domain Eukaryota; kingdom Metazoa; phylum Chordata; class Mammalia; order Diprotodontia; family Petauridae; genus Petaurus; species Petaurus breviceps. Next base: position 1,034,938 of record NW_027187349.1, read on the forward strand.
AGATCAGATTCCATCCAGTAGAGGGCACTAGTGCTAATAAACACAAACTTTCCATGCTAAGGAAAGCACACTTTTGAGATATATGCATCTAGACCCAAGGAGGAAGTAGCCATCTTCAACAACAGAATTGGGTGTTAGCCATGATCTTTATATTTCCTATTACTTGCTCACATTAAATTGAAATATTAAAAGTAATTAATGAAACACCAGGGATTGTTCATATATTTATTGTTAAGTGTTAGCAGAGTCCTTTTAATGTATTCTAAAGTATAGATATTAAAGCAACAACATGGTGGTGGTGTTTTTCCCATCACCGTTTTGGCGAATCTGAATGGGAGAGGACAACAACTTATTAAACAGAAAGGAACAAATCACAAAACAATAATAAATAAACTACTTAAGGAAGAACCATAGAGCAAAATGTGGGCAGCTAGGTCATGCAGTGGAGAGAGTGCCAGGCTTGGAGTCAAGATAACTCAGCTTCCTGAGTTCAGATCTGGTCTCAGACACTTACTAGCTATGTGACCCTGGTCAAGTCCCTTAACCCTGTTTGCCTTAGTTTCTTCATCTGTAAAATGAGCTGGAGAAGGAAATGGCAAACCCCTCCAGTATCTTGGCTAAGCAAACCCCAAATGGGTTCACAAAGAGTCAGATACAATGGAACAGTAACAAAAACTAAACAAACCATTTAACTGTATGATGAATTAACTAATCAGTGAAAAATGAGGCTAATAAAAATAAATTTTTAAAAATTCCTCATAGGTTATTTAAAATTAGTAAGAAATCTCAGACATATATGTATGCATATGTGTGCATGTCAGTTATATTTGGAATAATTTTTTAAAAGTTCATTGCATGAAAATTGTATGTGCCATCAAAGGTAAATTATGTTGGCTTGTTGTTTCCTTTTGTGTTGTAAACTTCTTAAAATCATGAAATTTCAGAGAATTCTCTGATTTTTATTTAATCCCTTACAGCTGAAATTCAAAGAACATTCCTAAAAGTACAGCAAATACATCCTTTGAAACTGGTAGATCATTTGTTCAATAAACAGTCCTAAGTTGTTTTGGAATACTGAATAGTCCACAAAGGCAGATAGTTGGAACAGTAGATAGAACACTGGGTCTGGAATCAAGAAGACCAGAGTTCAAATCTGATCTCAGACACTTGCTATGATGACAAATCATTGCCACAACTAGCTGGACAAATCATTTAACCTCTGTGCCTCAGTTTCCTCAACTGTAAAACGGGAATAAGAATAGCACCTACATTCCAGGGTTGTTGTGAGGAAGTAATATTTGCAAAGTAGTTAGCATGTTGCCTGACACATTAATAAATAAAAAGATTAATTAAGTAGGCACTTAATAAATGCTTGTCCCCTTCCCTATATTGTTTTCATTTGGTCAATAAAGTCCATTATAATACATATGTAAGGCAAATTTTTTTATATATGAGCAGTTTTCTTTCAGAAAGGAGGAAAATAACTTTAATGAAAAAAAAAGAATTAAACTCATGCAGGATAGACAGAAAAAGAACTTTTATGCATGAAAAACTGATAAAATTCATAAGTGAAGAAAGTTTTTCTCTTAAAATGAGGAAAGGAGAGACACAGATTGTTAGGAGCTATCAGTAAAAAAATTGCCCCTCAGATGAATGGACTTAGAGAACAGAAAAATTACTAAAGCATCAGGACATTTTGGTCCCTCAGCTTATTTGCATGTCACTGATTTTAGGGTTTAAGAAGGTTAAAACTTACAAAGTGGTAAATTAAATAACTATAGACTATAAGAAGATTAAATGGGGTTATCAGTTTCATAACTCACAGAAAGCTGGATTTCATGAGTTTTACTTCATAAGGAAAAGATGAGGTCACTCATAGACTGAGCTGAGTCATTCAAGGTTCTTAAACTGGAATCATGGATAGATTTTAGGGGATCCATCAACTTCCATAGGAAAAAAAATACATCTTCGTTTTCACTTACCTCTGGCTGAATATGAGCATTTCCTTTAGTTGTTTAAAAACTTCATTCTGAGGTCTCCATAGGCTTCACCAGACTGCCAAAGGGGTCCATTATATGAAAAAAGGTTAAGAATCCTTGTGTTAGAGGCAGTGAAGCACCCAGATAAAGAGGATTTAAGGACATAGTAATAGCTGAATATGAAGAACCAGAAAAATAGCCAGAAAATTTTCTACTACTATACTTGGACCTTGCTGATGGATCAGAGGAATTGATTTGTGGACTTTGTGAAGAAAAGATTGGTACCCTGATTCCTAGAAATAAGTTGAATGGACCATCCATAGTTTGAGAGAAGTGGAACCTCTCAAAAGAGCTCATTTGCTCTCTATTTTCTTGTCTGATTAAAGGAAAAGCAGAGGAGGAAAGATAGGTTTTGTAGATGTTTAATCTATAAATTGAAATTAATTGGGCAAAGCAGTAGTCTGCTAGGTGAGAAGTTGGCTAGTATTCCTTGCATTGCCCAGAGAATCAACCTGAAGAGTTTTTTTCCCCTTTTTTATATTTTATTGACATATTTTGGTTTTACATAAACTGAATTTTCTTTTATATATCTCCCCTTTTCCTCTCCCCTCCTAGGGAGTCATCCCATATAACAAAGAAAATTTTAAGAGAAAAGGAGAGGAAAAAATCAGTGAAATCAATCAATACCACAGCTGACAATCTGTGCAATGTTCGATATCTATAGACCACCTCCGTCACTGCCCCCCCCCTACACACACATATACCTCTGTAAAGGAGTAGGAAGAGGTATCTTCTCATAAATCTTCTTTAGAACCATAGTTACCCTTTGTAATTTTTCCATACACATCTTTTTTTGGGTGGTTGTTCTTTTTGTCTGTCTTGTTTTAGTACCGCATACATTATTTTCTTGTTCGGCTTACTTCCATTTGTGTCAGTTTATGTCTTTCCATCCTTCTCTATGTTCATATTTGTCACTTCTTAAAATGCACTAATATTCCATTACCTCTATACACCATAATTTATTAATTCGCCAGTTGATTGGCATCTACTTTGTTTCCAATTCTTTGCTACCATATTTTGGTGTATGTGGGGCCTTTCTTTTATCAATGACCTCCTCCAGACCCAAGCCTCATTTGGTCACCAAACAGTCTTCACCTCCCAGATTGAAAATTTTTTTTTTTTTGAGTAGGCAAACTAGGTCATCTTTTGCCTCGTTTTTTACCTAGCCTTAAGTCACTGAATGGCTGTTGCATCATACAAGCTAAGACTTGGGAAAGACTTTAGCTTAAAAAGGCCAATGTCTCCCACTGTATCTGGGACCATCTCAAGTTGTCCTGACCTTTCTTGCCATTGGACTCAACTCTGGAGGAGAGAGCGAGGCTGAGAACTTTGCACAGCCCTGCCTCACTTAAATCCAATTCACCTGCAAGTAATAACAACAGCAACAACCACCTTGGGGTATATACCTAACAGCAGAATCCCCGAGTCTCAGGCCATGAACATTTCAGCCACTTTATTTACATAATTCCAAATTTCTTTCTAAAATAGTTGCATTAATTCACAGTTCCAACCACAATTCATTAGTGTTCCTATTTTTCCACAATCCCACCAACATTGACAATTCACATCTCAACCTGAGGAATTCTGCTATGAATTCTATTCTGCTGTGCTATGAGCTTACTGGATGGTGCACAATCTTGTTGAGTGAAGACTTGACTGAATTTGTCTGCCTCCTCTAGAGAACAAAATTGAACTTTTATGGTTAAAAAAAATAGTCTTGGGGTGGCTAGGTGGTGCAGTGAGTAAAGCGCCAGACCTGGAGTCAGGAGGACCCGAATTTGGTTCAGGCCTCAGACACTTAACACCCACACAAAAAAACTAGCTGTGTAACCTTGGGCAAGTTACTTAACCCCAATTGCCCTCCAAAAAAGGCAAAAAAAAAAGTCTCTTGTCACTATAATAACATAATACTTTCTCAGAGCTCCTTTAAAGGCGATTGTGAGATTAAAAGGCTTGTCATTGTTTCATCAGTTTGAGAGAAGAAAGGGAGAGGATTTTCCCAGTAAGTAAGTGGTAAGACCAGAAAGAAAACAGTTAACAAAGCAACTACTACATTAAATATCAGAAACAGCTTCATTTGGGGCAGACTGTTCATGAAAAGACAAAGAACATCAGTGCCTGCAAGTCTAAAATTATATCTTCCTCTGTGTGTATGATGAGAGACGAAAGTGTTTATATGTTTCTACTCCAACCTACACTTAGCCTGAACCCCACTCCTGCACATAGCATGGAACTGGTTCAGATAGTGAGCAAAAATTAGATGCACAGTCTTTTGTTCCATGGGTTTAGGAGAAAATGAAGTGGTTTGTTTGGGCTACATGTTAAGTGATTAGAATGTTTACCACTAATGCATTCGGCTGATTTTACCACATCTTTGCTAATCTAATTAAAATATTTAACTATGAACTTGAGTCTGAGATGATTAGTGAAAACACACAGATTCTAACAGGGGTTCTTATCCTAGTGTCCAAGACCTTGTTTTAAAAAATATTTCATTATAATTGGCTTCCTTATGATTCTATGCATTTTAATTTATGCATTTAAAAACATCATTCTGAGAAGGGGCACATAGGGCTTAACAGATTTCTAAAGGGGTCTGTGACACATTAAGGTTAAGAACTCCTGCTCTAAGAAAAATTAGACTTTTCGGGGCGGCCAGGTGGTGCAATAAGAGCACCGGCCCTGGAGTTGGGAGGACCTGGGATCGGTTCCAGCCTCAGATACTTAGCACCCACACAAAATAACTGGCCATGTAACCTTGAGTTTAAGTTACTTAACCCCAATTGCTTAGAAAGAAAAAAAAAAGAAAAATTTGACTTTTCCAAGAGGATGAGGAGAACAGAACTTATGGGTAATAAAACCTACATCCCTCCCTCCTTACTCCCCTCCACCCCCTCCACCTCCATTGCTTTAGGAGTCACCACTAATTATGTAACTTTGCTTTGTGGTTGGAGTTTAAACTTAAGCCAATGATATTATTTCTTTAAAAGAGTATGAGTGTAGCCTATATCCAATTACTTGCCTTCTTGGGGAGGGATGGGAGAAAGGAGGTAGAAAAAAAAAATTTGAGACTCAAAATCTTATAAAAGTGAAAATTAAAACTTTTTAAAATAGATGAATGGATGAATTATTTAAAAAGAGTTTGAGGACACCAAAAATACAAAGGTGAACTTGGGAAAGTATATAAAAGATACAGTCATAAAGGTAGCCAGGACTACAAGGAAGGAGGGGATTCACCTATGGAATAACAAGAAGAAAAGTTGATAGAATGGAGTAAAAGAAAAAAAATTAGAGAATGCACAAACAGCCATTTGTCTTTGAATGCCAGAGTTTGGGAGGAAAGGGATAAAAATAAAAACAATCCTCCAAGCTAAAGACATTAGATAACTCTCCATTATTTTGAAGCAATCCAAAGTCTGCGTATTGACAATTTTATTTTTAGCCAGTAATCTTTCCCTTCTTTTTACTGACTTCACTGCATTTTTGACCAGAAGATACTTCATCAAAGCCCAAGTGAAATAAGAATCCTATTTCCTCAACAAAACCTTGCCCACTCATATAAGAACATGAATCTCAGGCCCACCTGGTTCTAACAAGCTCTTCACTGATCAGACCCTTTAACACATACATGAACATGACAAGTTGTACATAACATATGCAATGAATTTTTTAAAACATGCTACCTATTATCACAGCAGAAAAACTATTCTCTGAGAATGTCTGTTGATATCGTGGTGATCTCTTTTAGGTTGTAATCTCTAAGTAATTAGGCACAGGCTCAGGGACAAGACATTTATGTGCAAATTCTCCTCAAACTGAAAGGATACTTTGGCTATTGGTAACTACCCATCCAATTAGACCATGTAAGCATCCATTTAATCCAATAAGATCATTTGGTACCCATTTCATTTATGGTCCATGAAAGGAGTTTATATGACCTGAAGGAGACAAGATGATGCAATGATCTTCAGAGGACTGAGGAAAATTTCAGGGTACTTCAAATTTGAAGTAATTTTTCCACGGGACTTTTTAGAATTCTTTTATGGAACCCATTTGACTTAAGCCAGGGAGTGATGTCAGGCTACCAAGGAAGAATACCTGGTCCCCATTCTTCTGTTCCTTCTCAAGTGCAAAGTAAGTAGGGTGAGGGTAAACAAAGGAACAAATTAATTTTGCAGGCACATTAGCAATGAAGGGATCTGGATTGATTAAATCAACAAGCATTTAATAATTACCTACTATGACCCAGGCTCCCATACTAGATACTAGGGATACAAAAACAAAAATGAAACCAGCCCTGACCTCAAGGGGTTACCTTTTATTTAAGAAAATATCATGTAGGGGCGGCTAGGTGGCACAGTGAATAGAGCACCGGCCCTAGAGTCAGGAGGACCTGAGTTCAAATCCGGCCTCAGACACTTAACACAATTACTAGCCGTGTGACTTTGGGCAAGTCACTTAACCCCAATTGCCCTCCAAAAAGCAAAAAAAAAAAAAGAAAAGAAAAGAACATGTACACATACCAGTGAAAGCATCAGGTTCAAAAACAAGAAAGCATCAGGTTCAAATGAAAGAATCTAAGACAAATGAGTCTAATAGTTACTCCAAGCATCAAGGAAATGACTCTTCTCACCTGGTGGGAGATTACTAAAGCATGCTTGGTTTTACCAATTTACCAATGCAAAGCTCCAGGATGATTTATTCTGTCTATGCTAACTCTGACTTGGGCTACCTTGTCACACATGACAATTAAAAGCTTATTTCACACATGCTTTACAATGTATTTGGTTGGTGATTCTTCAGAAGAGCCCTGTGAGCCAGACTGGAGTGGTTAGCTACATTTTACACCTGAGGAAATATTAGAGTTTAGTGATTTGCCCCAGTTCCCTCCGACAATTAGTGGCCAATCCAGAGAAGTAGGCTTTGTTAAGCTTGTAGCCTACTACATAAGCTATTGGACCACATTACCTGTTCCTCTATAAATATTTCATATGTAAAATAGGTAAGAATATTCACAGTCCAAAAATAAAGGGCCCAGCCAGAAAGTAAAACAAGTGTCGTGGTCTATTAATCAGGTGCCCATCCTTTCTCATGATTGGTCACAATGAAATGCCCGGGCTAAATTGAAAGATTTTTAAACCCTATCCACAGGTAAATTTGTAACTAATTTATATATGCACTTCTTATTCTTATTCAATGCTGGAAATATTGGGTTGTTAGCCATCCTGAGTGAGTGTGGACTATGGCATTCTAAAGTAGTCTATTGAGAATGTTTTGCAAATCTGGGTCTTACACACAAACAAGGCCAAAGCATTGTTTCTACCTTGGCCTCATGTGTGTGGAAGACCCAGATTGAGGGAGCTAGGGAATGTGGAAGAACACGAGCCTCCTCTTCAAGTCTATTAAATTTTCTTTTTCAAATTTTTTTTATCATGAACTTGAACACAAATGTGTTACTATTCAAAAAACCAAAAAAAAAGGGGGGGTTGTATATGTAACCTTAAACTTTTGCTATATATAGTTAGGTTTATAAAAAATTTATGTTAAATTTAATGTGATGGTAACAAAATTACCTTCTTTGGGGCCTCTTCTGGCCTTCTTTTTGCTTTTTTTTCCCCATTTTTACAAGTATTTTATTGACACTTTCTTTTCTTCTCCATCACTGAACACTAACTCCTTTACCCCCTCAAATCAGGCAAAACAAATCAACCCATGGGCCATGTCTGAAATTATATGTCTCATTCTACACCTCTAGTCTATTACCTCTCTCCCAAGTGAAAAAGAGGGAAGGGAGGGAAACTTCACTATCAGTCCTCCAAATTAATGATTGATCACTGCATTGATCAGAGCCCTGAAGTTTTTCCAAAACTGTTTTTCTTTCTATTATAATCATATAAAATTTTCACCTAATTCTTCTCATTTTCCTCTGCATCAATTCATACAAATCTTCACAGTTTTCTCTGAATCCATTCTATCAGTCATTTCTTATGCCACAATTCATTTGCAAATGATGGTAGCACACTTTGTTTCTGATTCTTTACTACAACCAAAAGTGGCACTACAAGTGTTTTTATATACATCAGCCTTTTTCCTTCATCTTTGACTTCTTTGGGGTAGATGCACAGTAGTGGGATTGCTGGGTCAAAAGATATGCATAGTTTATTTGGGGGGAATAGTTCTGAATTTGGGTTTTCCAGAGTATCTGGACCAATTCATGTTCCTACTAACACTGCATTAGTGTGCCTGTCCTTCCATTGCCCCTCCAACAGTTGCTATTTTTATCTGTCACCAAGCCCTTTTCCAGAGTGAAACTGAGACAAGAATCTAAGCTGACAGAACGTTAACCAGCCAATGTCCCCTATACCATCCATGCAAACGTAGAAGAATTGAATGATCGACTTAGAATGCCTCTTGGACAACATTTAGTTCAAATCTTTCATTTTACAGATGTGGAAAATGAGGCTGAAGAAGGAGAAGTGACTTTCCCAAATTAGCACAGCTAGGAAATAAGAGAACAGAATTCAAACCTGGGCATCATAATTCAGAGCCTAGAGCTCTTTCCCCTATACTACCCTGCTAAAGATGGTGTTCTTTCTTTATTGCTGCTTAAGTCTGCAGATAAAAATGTGAAAATGAAAAGGATCATAGACTCGGGACTAGAAAGAGCCTCAGAGGCGACAGAATTCTACATTTTATAGCTAGGGAAACTGAGACTCTAAGTGGCATTGCCCAAAGCCACACAGGTGTAAATAGTAGTAAATAGCAGAGTCAAAATTTGAACCCAGGTCCTTTGACTCCAAACCTAGTGTTTCTTCCACTGTCCCACAGTCCCACATCGCAATAACAGCCAATCATTATATATAGTTATATATATATATATACACATGCATATATGTGTATATTTATACTATATATGGTATGATTACATATATGGTATATATGATATATAATATTTATATACTATATATGGTATGTGTTATATATAATAGTTATAGACCGTATATGGTATGATTACATATATGATATGTGCTATGTATAAAGGTTATATACTGCCATGGTATTATTACATATATGGCATATACTATATATAATAGTTATATACTGTATATAGTATGATTACATATATGGTATATACTACATATGATAGTTAACTATTGTATATGGTATGATTACATATATGGTATATACTATATATAATAGTTATAGACTGTATATAGTATGATTACATATATGGTTTATACTATATATAACAGTTATAGACGGTATATGGTATGATTGCATATATGGTATATACTATATATAATAGTTATATACTGTATATAGTATGATTACATATATGGCATATATTATATATAATAGTTATATACTGTATATGGTATGATTACATATATGGTATATACTACATATATAGTTATATACTATATATAATAACAGCATAAAACCAACTTGTGTGCATGGTTTAGGGAAATGTGTTGTAATGCTTTGCAGTCATGCTTCATACTATGTGATAGTAGCAGAAAAACCAGGTGGACTACCTGGAAATTCCTTTGTGCATGAATTGTTTTGCCTACAGGATGATAATGAAACATTTGTTTATGAGGGTGGGGACTCTGCATTCAGCAGAGATGATCTCAGCCAGTGTGGAATGAACCTGGCATAGAGCAGGAATATTTCTGGAGTTGACAGACAGTGAGCTGGAGCTGACAGACAGTGAGCTGGAGCCAAAGTATATGGCATAGACACTTCCTCACAAAGTCCAAGTGTGACTAAGACAGTTTCTAAGTACTGTATGGAATGAAATGACTGTGGTATTTGGCCATATCAGAAAAGTTTACAGCTACAGCCTCATAATACTAAACTATATAAAAATGCTAGAAGTCCCTAGGACAGTATCCAACGAAATGTAAAGGTCTCATGCCATGGGAGTTTGTGCCAACAAATAAAGGATCAACACTGATTCAAATTAGCCCCATTCAATTAGACTGAATGTAAATCTGTGACATTATATGGAAATAGAACGGTAACTGAAGAGAACTTGATTTTGACTGCCTTGATCTGAAGTTGTCCTCATTTTCAATATTCAAAGGGGGTCACCCTTGCCCCCAAGGATACCATTTTGTCTTCTGTGCTTTGCTTTGGATCGATGATTTCATCAGTGTAGTTACTCCTTCTATTAATGCAAGGGCTCCACACCTCCTCTGAGATTTTTATCCTTTATCCTACCCAAAGTGCTGGAGGTATACCTTGTGGTATTTTTAAGGGTATCAGTGAAGCAGTCAGGTGTTCTTTCTACTTTTTACTACATGACTAACCTATCTTCTTTTATCATACATAGCAATAATTCATTTAGCAACTACTATTTTAGTAAGTACCTACTATTTGCAAAGGGGCAATTGGTTGGCACAGTGGATAGAGTGCTGGGTCTGGAGTCGGGAAGAGTAAGCTCCAGGAGTTCAAATCTGGCTTCAGACACTTATTAGCTGTGTAACTCTGGGCATGTCACTTAATCCTGTTTGCCTCAGTTTCTTCATTTGTAAAATAAGCTGGAGAAGGGAAGAGCAAACCATTCCACTATCTGCCTAGAAAACCCCAAATGAAGTCATAAAGAGTCAGAAACACAACTGAAACAACTCAACAAAAATAACATTTGTAAGGCACTGTGCTAAGTGCTTAGGATTCAAAATAAAGGTCAAAAATAGCCCCAGTCATAGGAATTTTTAAAAGCCAAGTGTATGGAGATGCAAAAACAAAAACTAAGCCAAATTTGCTTTCAAGGAGCTTATTCGTGAAAATGGCATGCTCTCATCCTTAATGTTTTTTGTACCCGATTTTTTTGGCCATAATGCAACCCCTCCTCCCCAATACACACAGACATACAAACACACACACACATTCTCACGTCTGCAAATTCAATATGAAATTCTTACTTTATATATATATATACATATATTTTTTTTCCTTTGGGGTACATTTTAAAAGAAAAAATATATATATATATATTAAGTTTTTAACAAGTTGTTTGCATCTTGAAGTTGGTAGCTTTTTCTTCCAATTCTTGGAGAACAGGTGAGTAATAATAGCTAACACTTATATAGTGCTTTAAGGTTTGGAAAGTTTTATAATGTTATCTCAATTAATTCTCACACCAACCATGGGAGGTAGTTACTCTTATTATTTTTCCCATTTTTTTTACAGATGGGGAGACCAAGGCAGACAGAGGTGGCATGACTTGCCCAAGATTATACAGCTAGAACCTGAGACAGGATTGGAATTTAGGTCTACCAGATTCTAAATCCAGCATTCTATCCACTATGCTACTTGACTGCTTCCCAGAACAGACCAAAGCAACCAAGTATGAAAGACCTAGGGCATTCTCTGGGCTCACTCTGATGACAGTATCACCTTCTACAAACCAAAGACATTTTGAGGGAAAGTGAAGTAGTGCACTCCTGTATAAGGACATTTTCTTTTCTTTTTTAGTCTTGGCTAATATATTATTTAAAATTCTCACATCACTATTCATAAATAATGAAAGGCAGCATTATAAAGTGGATGGAAAGTAAATGTTGGAGTCAGAAAGACTTGGTTTCAAGTCTTGACTCTTATACAAAGTGACTATGCAACTATGGGAAATTCACAGTCTCAGTGTCCCCAGCAAATCTCTGTGACTATAAATTATAGAAAAAGTTGCTGATCTTTATTGGCAAAGATAGTTTCCACAATGGGAACTCTTCAGATGGATGAAATCACAGGTTGTGCTCTCCAAAAACCAACATTTAAATATATATATATTGATGTTGTTTTATAGTTTTCTTTCTCACCCTTTTGTCCTCTATATTGCTCCTCTCTAGGTTTCCATGACTTTACTCTATCCTGGTTCTGTTCCTAATTTCCTTTGCTGGATCTTCATCAAGATCATACCTACTAACTGTGGGTTTCCAGCATGGCTTTGTTCTGGGGCTTATGAAGATATTTTCTAGAGGCTTTTGGGATAGAAATAAAAACTTTCTGGTGATCAGCATTTTACAAAAGTAAGCTGGATTGCTTCATAAGGTAGAGAAGTTTCCATCACTAGAGATACTCAAGGATAAAAAGAATAGCCACTCATTAGGGACACTGTAGAATAACCCCAGAACAATGATTCTCTGGCCACCACTGCCTAAAGACCAGGTGTGTTACATTTTCTCTCTCCCCAAGGGTTCCCAAGTACCCTTAGGGGGCTGGAGGTCTCTCCAACTCTGCACAAGGCTTGAGCCCCTATAAATTTTGTTTCTCCTGTTTTAGGGGACTTCATTTCCCAATCCTACTTAACATAGATCAGCTTTTACAAAGGAATATTTGCTTCAGAATCAAAGGTATAACAAGAACAAACATAGAAATGTTTTCCCCCAATCAAGGGGAAAGCCTTGAGCCATTCACCCTCTCAGCTTTAGGTAGTCCCATCAAATTCCAAGTCCAAACATATTTCTGGGTTTTCATCCTGGGACCCTGACTTCTCAGGACTTCCCTGCCCAGCTGTTTGAAACAACTGGCCTGGAATCCTGGGCTCCAAGATTCCCATGACCTTTTTGCCACTCTCAGTACCTAGAACCAATAAAATAAGACTAAATCCCTAAGTCCCTTTCTTAGGGCCATGGGGACTAAGGAGAGGAAAAGGTGCCCCCAATGCCCTTCCTGGTCCAGGTCCTTCTTGGTGCCCCTGATGTGGGGGGAATTATTCTTTTATCTTTGGAAAGATTCACTAGCAGAAAGGGAGAGACTATGCATCAAGAAGATTTTTTTTGTTTCGTTGTTTTTTTTTTTGAAGGGGAGAAGGCAAAGCAATTGGGGTTAAGTGACTTGCCCAAGGTCACACAGTGTGTCAAGTGTCTGAGGTGGTCCTTCTAACTTCAAGGCCAGTGCTCTATTAACTGTGCCACCTAGCTGCCCCCAACAAGATTTTTTTAAAGCAGATAGTTTCAGATATACAGATTATGGAAAGAGGTTGCTACCAACTCTGATGGCAGAATATCCATAACTGAGTCAGTCTTGTCTTCCAGAAGCAGGTCCTAAGCATCTCCCACAGAAGTTATAAGTCTGGGGAATAGGAAGGATGACGGAGAAAAGGAGGAGAAATCAAAAAAGTCATGCATTTCACTGTAGTACATTAATAAGAGAACACTAACAGGCATGTACTGTTGCAAATAATATTGGAACACTTGCTATGAAGGTGATATCTAACACAAACTGTTTTATGGGTCCCTAGTCAGTCAATTAAACAAAGACCCAAAGCAAAAGCCACCATCTTCTTGGATGAAAGACTGATACAGAGAAAGAGCATTGAACCTAGAATCAGAAAACCTGAATTCAAATCCTAACTCAGCCAACTCTTGTCAGTTCCACCTCCTTCCCTCTCACTTATATTTTCATTCCATCACAACCTAACCATTCTAGCTCAGGACCTCATTAACACTCACCTAGACTATTTCAATGACCCAACTGGTCTCCCATCATTCAGTCTCCCCTGTCTCAAATTCAACATCCTCTTACCTACCAAACTGAGATTCCTATAGGATAGATCTGACCATGACACTCCCCTACTCAAGAAACTTCAGTGACTCCCCACTGCCTTTAAGATAAAATACAAATTGTTCTGTCTGCCATTTAAAGCCCTTTATGATCTGGCTTTAACCTTACCTTTCCAGGTTGATTATATATCACTCCTCTCCTATTCTATGCTCCAGCAAAACTGGCCTACTTGCTGTTTGAAAGTACATAACATTCTTTCTCTTCTTTTTGTACCTTTGTGCAGGCTGTCCTCATTGTCTAGAATGTCCTCCCTCCTCAATTTTTCCTCTTGGGATCATAAACTCCTTTTAAAGCCCAACTCGAGAGCTATCTCCTATTTTGTGTCTCCTACAAGCAAATGACTTTCCTGATTCCCATAGTCATTAAACAAAAATTATTTTGTGTATATTTTGTTTTATTTATCCATTTACCTGATTTTCCCTCATCCCTGATCTAGTAGAATTTATGCTTTCTGAGGGCAAAAACTGTTTATTTTTATCTTTAAATCCTAAGTAACTAGTACAATACCTGGTACATAATAAGTATTTAACGAATATCTGTTAGTGCAGGGAACACTTGTGTGAACCTGGGCAACTTATCTAACCTCTCTGGGCCTCAGTTTCTTCACAAGTAAAATAAGGGGATTTGACTAGAATTATTCCTTGGCGTTTCTCCAACTTTTAAGATAACACAGCATGCAATTAAAATAAAATGACCACCTTTGAACAATGCATTTGTGAAAACTGAAATCTAATTATAGGCAACATATAAAGTACCAAGGAAGAAAAAAGAATATTGATGGACTAAGAAAGAGGAGTGGTATAGGCTGCGGGCAGTATAATACTTAAAAGTACTGGTGTACAATGGAATTACTAGCCTAATTACGAATTGGCTAAATAAAATTAAATTGCTTAATCCATGACTTTCAAGTTGCATACATAGGCTGTGTGTATGAAGAAGGCTCACTGGTACCCATATCAATGTTGTTGGGTTTTTGTTTGTGTTGGGGAGAACTCTTCATTGAAGAGTAGGAATTCAGAAAGACTGAACAAAGTATAGTCAGTTCACTGGGTTTGTAGGCAGTCTAAAGAATGAGGATATTTTATTAATTTAGAGCTTCAAGTTGCTTAATTAAGTCCAGAAGGAATTTTTCCCTTGGTCAGTATTATTCTATTTTAATAATTCAAGTTAAAAATTCCATCAGTCTAGACGAAGGCTAAATGGTCATGTAATTTGGCAAAAGAGTCTTTATAAATGAACAATTAAATGAATGGCATTTGTTTGACTAAGACTCTAAGAAAGTGCCTAGCTCCACGTACGAATGCATTTTTACATTAGATATTTGGGTTAGAAAATAACTAAAATGAGAAAAACACTTATATTAGACAGATATTTCTATGTGTTGTTATTTAGGGAGAAAAAAAAATGAAGACCCATATAGAAGCACAATGTTATAGTGGATTTGGAATGAAAGGACGTTGGTTCAGATTCTGGCATACTTACTACCTGTATGACTGTGGGAAAGTCATTTAAACACTCTAGGATTCAGTTCCCTCATCTGTTTAATGAAATTGCTCACTAAAATGATCTCCTTTATATAAGCTCCCTCATAGTTCTAATTCCTATTATTCAGGGTTCCAACCAGGATAAAATTATGCTATATGCTTCGTCTTTCTCCAAAGTCAATAGTAGTTGTTCAGTTGTTTCTGTCATGTCTGACTCTTTGTAACCTCATTTAAGGTTTTCTTGGCAAAGACACTGGAGTGATTTACCATTTCTTTCTCCAATTCATTTTTACAGATGAGGAAACTGAGGCAAACAGGGTTAAGTGACTTGCCCAGGGTCACAAAGCTAGTAAGTGCCTGAAGCTGGATTTGAACTCAGAAAGATGAGTCTTCCTGACTCCAGGCCAGCACACTATCCACTATGTCACCTGGCTGGCCTTAAATCAATAGAGTAGCCATCTAAGTTGACCTAGGCAAAAATGATAAAATATGAGTATAGTCAAAGTTGAAGGGACCATAGAAAGAGAGACACATTAATACATCCAACAGAGCTATGAAGTAGTCCAACCACTATAGAAAATTTATTGGGATTATGCAAGAGAAGTGAGTAAATTGTTCATGCCCTTTGATTGAATGATCCCATTACTAGGCATTTACTCCAGAAAGACTAAAGAGAAAAATAAAGGTTATATTAACAATAAAATATTCATAGCAACCCTTTTTTGATAGCAAAAAGCTGGAAAAAAGTAGGTTCTTTTTACAGTACAGATTTTGATATACAAATGTAAAGAAATATTTTTGGGCTATAAGGAACAAGTGTAAGGAATTCAGAGAAATATGGGAAGGTCTGGATGAAGTGAAAGTAAACAAAATAAGGAGAACAATATATACAACATCTACAAAATTGTGGATGAGAACAACCCAAAAAGGAGCTGAACTCGGATCAGAGGCAATAATTGATGCCTATTATAGAAGAAGACAGGTGATGAAATACTCTTCCCTCAGTAGACAAGGTAGTTAAGTCAAATCCACAAGTTTTTATTAAGAATCTACTATGGAGGAGGGGTGGGGGTGGGGGGTGGCTAGGTGGTGCAGTGAGTAAAGCACTGGCCCCAGAGTCAGGAGGGCCTGAGTTCGGTTCCGACATCAGACACTTAACACCCACACACAAAAAAGCTAGCCGTGTAACCTTGGGCAAGTTGCTTAACCCCAACTGCCCTCCAAAAAGGCAAAAAGAATCTACTATGGGGGCTGTTAGGTGGCACAGTGAATAGAGCACCAGTCCTAGAGTCCAGAGGACCTGAGTTCAAATCTTGTCTCAGACACTTGGAGGAGGAGGAGGAGGAGGAGGAGGAGGAGGAGAAGAAGAAGAAGAAGAAGAAGAAGAAGAAGAAGAAGAAGAAGAAGAAGAAGAAGAAGAAGAAGAAGAAGAAGAAGAAGAAGAAGAAGAAGAAGAAGGAGAAGAAGGAGGAGAAAGCATCTACTATGTTCTAGGTATTGTGCTAAATGCAGAGGATACAAAATAAAAACCAGCTTCTTCCCTCAAGAAGCTCATGGTATAATGGGGGAGAAGTGAGACAGCATACAAACAACTATGTACAAAGTACACACAAGATGAAATGGAGATAATCCCAGGGGGAAGGAAACAATCAATGAAAATTCATGGAGTTGGAGAGTAGAGTGTCTCTGGGGAGAGGAACAGTAAGGAGGACTGGTACTGTATTTCTTTAAGTTAATGAAGTCCATTTAAATCATACATACCCTCTATATAATACAGACAGGAATAGAAATATCAGATGCAAATTTGCCATTATCACCCCTAAATTTTTGCATACGCCTTTGCAGATTTTTATGAGGACAATATAGACCATTACTTTTCAAATGAAAAACAAAAAAAGGGAAGGTAAACAAGATTTTTAACCTTGCCTCAGGCTGCAATAAAATACATATGCTTTTAGATGAATCTTCATTTGTTTCTTTAAAAATTAGCCTTTACATTAAGTACAAAACATGTGGTCAATGTAATGTTAAAATTCGTAGGAAACCAAGCTTTCCAAGTTGTGTTCCCCTAGAAACTACAGCATCATTGTGTTTCCCAGGCAATAACATTCTGCATAGAGCCTTAGAAAGCCTTTTTCAACACCAACGACAAGCGGCAAGCCTGGGTTCTCTCTCTCAGCTATTTATACTATGTATATCTCATTCAGTTCTACCTCAGGCTGAACCTCCCCCAAATCTTGAAGCAGATATGTCTGGCATTCCCCCAGGTCCTCTCCTTATACTGTTTTTCCATTCTGTGGTGTCCCTTGCTTCACCTTTCAAGCAATTTAGTGTCCTTATGATCATGCCTCCTTTTTCTTGTGCTCAGATTAAAACCTGCTATCAATCATTGATATTATTCCTTAGAACACATTTAACTCAATAAGAAGCTGGAATGGAGGTTAAAGATTGGAATATAGTGAGAAATAAGCAGACAAATAGAATAGGTCTTAATGATTGGAGAACATAAAAGCATCTTGTTTATATTTTTCTATGCACAATATATAGTCTTGCCTTGCTTCTTCAAAATGAAGAAGAGACAGAAAAAGAGAGATTTAAAGAAGCTTGAGACAATGGTTTCCACTATTTGTTATTGCTATTTGTGTGCACGTGATAAGGTTTAGAGTTGGTAGAGATGGTTCAGCTGTAGAAGAATTCACTTATTCCTTCTCTGTAGCCATTGGGAGCTTTATCAATGCAAAAGCAATACAGGCCTCCTAGGGAGAAAGCTAAGTTAGACTGATATTTTGGGGAGATATGCTTATATAGAGGTTTCAGAATGGTGATATAGCTTTAGAGGTTTTTGTGGAGATGAAAGATTACAGACAGGACAGGATGGCATGGGATGAGGGAGACAAAGGGAATTCTTTATGGTTTAAGGATTTAAGGACAGAGCAGGAGGACACAGGATAAACATTAAAGGACAGGGGGAACACAGGAAAGGGACACAAAAGCAATTCTTTTGGTACAGGTTCAAGATGAGGGGGAAAGGACTTTAGGGTGCCTTTAG
Source organism: Petaurus breviceps papuanus (assembly GCF_028583685.1). Lineage (NCBI taxonomy): Eukaryota > Metazoa > Chordata > Mammalia > Diprotodontia > Petauridae > Petaurus > Petaurus breviceps. Next base: position 1,053,078 of record NW_027187349.1, read on the forward strand.
GTTGTAGAATAAACTAGGGGTTTCAAAAAGTACTGGAAAAGCAACTCAACCCTTAGGACACTATTTGTATCTTCATCATTTGTGTGTGTGTTTGTATTCAAGTAAGCAAAACTTAATTTTTATTAAGAGGTTATCTCATGCTTCTGTGATCTTGCCAGGACAGGTTTGGCATTTGGGGTTTGTCCCCTTTGGTTGATAAGCTACTCAATAGCAACTCTCATATAAGAAACAATTGAAAGAAACTGAAGGTGTTTATTTAGCATAGAAAAGAGAAGCCTGGGCTGAGAGAAGGGGAATGGGGAGGAATGAGAAGGATATACTAGGTATTTTCTTTTTTTTGCTTTGTGGAGGGCAATTGGGGTTAAGTAACTTGCCCAAGGTCACATGGCTAGGTTATACTAGGTATTTTCAAACATTAAATGCTATCATATGGAAGCTAGGGGTAGCTAAGTGGCACAGTAGTTAGAGAACCAGTTCATCTGGTGCTCATCATCAATCTGGCCTCAGACACTTAACTGTGTGATTCTAGGCAAGTCACTTACTCCTGTTTGCCTCAGTTTCCTCTTCTGTAAAATGAGCTGGAGAAGGAAATGGCAAACCACTCCAGTATCTTTGCCAAAAAAACCCCAGATGGGTTCATGAAGATTCAGACATAACTGAAATGAATGAACAACAACATGGAAACCATATTCAATTTAATTCTGCTTGGCTCCAGAGGTAATAACTAGAACCAATGATTGGAATTTAAAGGGAAATAGGTTTCATACTAACATAAGAGAGAGATTCCTAACAACTACAATCATTCAAAAAAGGAATGATCTGCCTTATAAAGTAATGACTTCTCTATCGATTGAGGGGTCAAGCCACCACAATGGATAAAGCACTGGGCCTGGAGTCAAGAAGAACTGAGTTCAAATCCAGCCTCAGACACTTATCTTGTGCAGGCCATTTAACCTCTGTTCACCTCAGTTTCCTCAATTGTAAAATGGAGACAATAGCAACACCTGCCTCATTGGGGTTGTTGTAAAGATCAAATGAGATATTTGTAAAATGCTTAGTATAGTACCAGATACATAGAAGACACTAAATAAATGTTTATTCCCTTCCCTTCTTCCTTCAAGAAGCTTAAAGACAATTTCCAAGTTGTGGTCATGATGACCCTTATATCTGGAAGGGAATCGAGCTAGATAACTTTTGAGGTACCTTAAAAATTCAGATTCATGGTAAGAATGAAAGATTAAGTCTGGAAAGACTTCTATTTTTCTTTTGTGAGAAGCTCTGAAAAAGAAGTAATTCCCTTGGGGAATTGGTCAAATCAGTTCCCTATTGAATTGTTTCCCCATTCTCCACCTCTCTTGATATAATCACAAAAAATTAAAGATTAAATAACAGAGATAAAAAGATATTAATTTGTTAAACTGAATGTTAAAAAAAAGCATGTCTATACACTATTGTCCATTTATGAAGAAGTTTCTCTGATTAATCAGAAAGGGAGCTTGACTTTGGCTGGGAAAGCCTTGGCCATATTCCTAGCGGCCCTTAAAAGAAGTGATAGAATCCAGCTCTCAGGAAGTTACATAAAAGATCCACAGAGCCAGAGAAGGGGAGGCCACAAACAGCCACTTGATTCCATAAAAACAAAAAAATGAATAGAAGCAACTGCCATGAAGAATGGGCTTGATCTTTATCCAGATCATGTCTGCTAACCATGGGTGTCCCATAGGGCTCTGTCCTGGGCCCTCTTCTCATCTCTATACTATTTCACTTATTAATTTCATCAGCTTCCATGGATCCAATTATCATCTCTATTCTGTTGATTCTCAAATCTATTTATCCAGCTGTAACCTCTCTGCTGATGTCCAGTCTCACATCTCAAACTGCCTTTAAGACATCTTGAACTATATGTACTGTAGATATCTTAAACTCAACATGTCCAAAACTGAACTCACTATCTTTACACACCTCCCCCCCACCAATCTTCTCCTCTTCCTAACTTCCCTGTTACTATTAAGGACACCACCAAACTCTCAATTAGCCAGGTTCACAACCTAGGTGTCAACCTTTACCCCTTACTTTCTTTCACACCCTCCCATATCCAATGTGTTGCCAAAGCCTGTTGATTTTACCTTCATAACACCTTCACAACATATTCCCTTCTCTCCTCTGATACTACCACCACTTTGGTACAAGGTCATCAGCTTACACCTGAACTATTGCAATAACTCACTAGTTGGGCTACCTGCCATAAGTCTTTCCCCACTCCAATCCATCTTCCACTGAGCTGTCAAAATTATCTTCCTAAACTATATTTCCAACCATGTCACCTCTCCTTCACTCAATAAATTCTAGTGGCTCTCTGTCACCTCCAGGATTAAATATTAAATCCCCCATATTCAAAGCCCTTCATCACCTGCTCCCCCTACTTTTCCAGTCTTTTTACACCTTACACACCTCCCCTACCCCGTATACTCTGAGATTCCATATACACAGGACTATTTGCTGTTCTTCACACAAGACACTCCATTTCCCTATACCAGGCATTTTCACTATCCCCCACCCTGGAATGCTCTCCCTCTTCATCTCTGCCTCCTATTTTCCCTAGCTTCCTTCAAGTCCTAGCTAAAATGGGAAAGATGCCTTTCCAATCCCCCTAAATTCTAGTGCCTTCTAACTGTTGATTATTTCAAATTTATCCTGTATGTAGTTTGCACATAGCTGTTTGCATGCTGTGTCCCCCATTGGACTCTGAGCCTTCCTTTTGCCTTTATTTGCATTCTCAGTGCTTACCTTAGTGTCTGGCACATAGTAGGGACTTACTAAATGTTTATTGACTGATAGCTCTGTCACCTCAAAAATAAAACATGAAAAGATCATTGAGCAAGATTTTCCACTGCTTCTAAGTTGGGTTTTAGACCAAAAAAAAAAAAAAAAAAACCAAACTCCAAAACAAACCAACAACCAAAAATACAACTGATGATTTGCATTGATTCTGTCTTTGTTGTTAATGTTATGGAATTGTTTTATCAGTAAAAGTATTACAAATAGGACTTTTAAGTTGTTAAATAAACAAACCCTCTTCAATGATGTCTAAGACAAATGTGGATTATGTTCAATTCTATCCTGTGGCAAATGGTTTTTATAGTTAGAATAATAGCATGTGAGTATGCCTCACTTTGTCCAATAGATAACGTTCCCTAAAAAGATGTATAGAAGTCTAATTTTTCTAAGTCAAATCCTAATTAAAAAGCAGTCAGAGACATACAAGAGTCCTATTGTGAATCATATTGTATAAAGAATAGTCCTTTTGTAATGGAATAAAAAGTCAGTCCTGTGACAGTTTTATGTAAATCCAAATTTTTTATATTGGAATTGCCCAAAAGAATATACATTTCTATTCACAAAGACTCTATTCCATCCCATCTAAGCTGTGGTATCACTATGATCAGTGTGGATTAGCTAAATGAGGGTAAGGAGGGACACCTGTTTTTAATAAGTCAGGGCAGGGGCATGCTAAGTACTACCTCAGCTTTACTACATAGCACATACCTTCCTGAGATTATTATCTGCTTAAATAGATTTTGAGCTATGACAAGACACATTCAGGAAACTGCCAAATAATAGATTGCAACAACTTTAAAATTTTAGGAATATTAAGTAAATATATAAAAATATAAAATAAATATAAAATGTATAAAATAAAATTTAGGAATTTTAATAGCAATAATAAAGAAATGTGACTAAGAGGCAAAAAAAGGCAAAGGGAAATTGAGTCAGGAAGAATGGTAAAAGAGGTGAGGGATGCCATTTTTATTGGGGGGTTTTCCCTAGGACTGAGATTATGAGGGTTTGGGGGTATGGGTTGCCATCACAATTTGTGTCAACTTCATAAATGAATACACTGGTTTGGGTTTTGGCTTCCCCCCGTCACCCTTCCCTATTAACAGAATGAATCCTCTGTTCAATCCAACACTGTTAAGGGGGAAGAGGAGGTGGATGACAAACCACTTCACAGTCCCCAGAGCAGGGAATATTCTCTAGGAAAGAGTCTGGCTTCACAAACAAGAAATCTGACCATGCTTTTGCATTCTTCAACAGATAATGGACTATGTTAAGTGCTTTCCTGTCGGTGAATGGCTGCCACAACTCTCCCTACAGCCACTGTTGTCTTGATGTCCCCACCATCCTCTGCCTCTCAGTCTCTCGTGCTGTTGGGTTCTATCCTTGGATTTCCAACTTTCTGTATCCCTTGGGTTTCAAGAACACAGTAATGGAGAAGCTAGCAAACTGTGGGGCTCCCCATGTCCCCAGATTGGTTTGCATACACTTCATTTGCCTCATGCTTGAATTGGAAAACAATCCGATAAGAGCATAAGCCATTGGAGGTAGGAACTGTTCTTTCTGATGAACCCTGGGGGTCTCTGTTCCTCATAGGCTGCCTTCCAATCCCATTTAGCATTGCCTAACAATATATAATAACTATCACACTTTCCTTTTTGTCCCTTGCTATTCACCCCTGTTGCTTCTGAATTGCTTTTATAAGAATCATCCTTCCCAAAGCATTCAAATAGGTTACATGAATATAGAGATTTTAAACCCCAGGTGAGGATAGTCTTTTATTACTATAATAATGTTCATCTAGAATAATAATTTTATGTTCTCCGTATATAACATTGGAAATTACTTTCCCCAACAAGGAATCTGTAATAGCATCCCTTCTATTGTACAACATTCTAAACTTTTTGGAGAGTTGAGATGACATTTCTAGTTTCTAGTTTTGACTTAACAACGTCAGTTTTGAAAGAACCATAAAGCACAGAGCTATAATTATAGTTTGTGATGGAGAATTCTCCAAGTGTCATCTCACCAACTGATATTTCTGGAGTACATGACTTAGTAAGTTGTCACCAAAAGTTTTTGGGCATTAGAACAGGTACTGCTGACCCCAAGGCAATGAGTAGTTGTTAGCATCTTTTTGAAAGGCAGGTCACAATTCTAGTAGGTCAAGTTTCTGGAATGTATGGAGCAATAATGGTCCTTCCACACCTCTTGCTCTCTTATTTCTAGATGGGAGTCACTTGTTCACAAGCATGTTACTAATTACAGAAATTCCCTGTATAACAGAGATACCCTTTTGGCAATGATGTTGAATAAATGATCTACCAGAGAGTGTTGAAAAATAACCTGGCAAAAGTCCATGCCTTGCCTCCCATCCCCAAGTGAAAACATTTTCATTAAAGAATAGGAAAAATATGCATTCTGAAGAGTCTACTTGAGTCTAGAAATCTTAGTCTAGCCAAATTCCTTATCCTTTAATTTCAAAATTTTGAAAAGGCATTTAAAACAAATGTCACAATACTAGCAATTGTATTTAGGTTTTTCAGCCTTATCAAGAGCTATTGTGAATTTTTTAAAAATTTCCTATTATTGTAAAAACATCCACACTGAGCAGGCCTGATGACAACAGAAGAAATATTTACTGAGAAATTCTGTTACTACAGAATTTACTTTCAAAAGGTAAGCTATTATCTTCATAATGAATTAGGTCCTTAGTTCAAACCCAAGACTATTATCTTCTAAGATATTAAATAAGAATATATAATATTCTTCAAAATAATTAAGATATGAAGTATGACTATTTTTAAAAAGATTCAGTTTTTTGGGGTCTCATAAAATAGCTCTAAAGGCAGTTTCCAAAAAAGAAGTTCCACAAATATTTTGAGCAGGATCAGTATCATCATTAATAATGGTATTATCCCACAAAGTGACTACTTTGAAGGACAACACTTATTTGGATATAAAAATTTTGGAACATTTAAAAATTGTTTCATTACTTTAAGAAAAAATCTTTATCATGAACTTAAATGATCTTGAATGTTAAAAAAAAAAACCCAAAACTTCACTAAACGTTTCTTCCAAAATGATTTGAAAACAAAGAGGTTGATATCTGCAAACCATAGGTCAGTGAGCTTGATTTCTGTTCCTAGCAAAATTCTAAAACATATTATTAAAGGAATGGCTTCTTGGCATTTATAAAGGGAAGCAGTGATCATTAAAAGCCAGTATGACTTCAGCAAGAACAGGATATGCTAGACTAACCTGATTTCCTTTTATTTTTCTACTGGACCTTTAATTTCATCAGGATAAGCAACTCCTAGAAAGGAAACTCCCTATTCTAGGCCAGACCAAGCCAATCCAAGGATTCTTGATTGGGATCAGAACAGAATATAATGACCACCATAAAAACAACCTGATTGATAATATTATTTTTAAAAGGACAATTCCTGATTGAATATTCAAACAAAACATCACTCCCTTCTGCATCTAATTTTATCAGGATAATATACTAGGTCACAAAGTTGGGCAATGGGAACTCCAACAAAGCTAATGCATCAGTTCCCCGTTGGTTGGGCCTTTCATGCATCAGAAAGCAAAAAGACAAACAAACCCTAGGCTCCCTTAAACTATTTAAAAAAGGTGTCACTCCTACCACACTCCATTTACCAATTCAAATAAGCAACTGCTTTGCAACTTGTAGTCTTAGATTTGGGAAGCTTACCCTTTTGGGTGCCATGGACCCCTTTAGCAGTCTGGTGAATTCTATGGACCTCTTCCCAGAATCGAGTTTTTAAATGTATAAAATAAAATATATAGAGTTATAAAGGAAATCAATTACATTGAAATAATATTTACTTTTTTAAAAAAACATAGATCACAGAATAAGAACTCCTAATTCTCTAAGATCTAGAGTCACATGGCCAACATGTGTAAGAAATGGAACTTGGACCCAGGTTTTCTTTTTTCCAAGGCCAACTCTCTATCCGTTAGGGCATACTGCCAACCAGTTTCCCAAGTACATTTTTAAAATAATGAATCCTTTTCCTAGTGTCTTACTTTCTATATGTTTGTCAATCACTTAATTTGTATATGCTTTTGGTTGGAAGTCTAATAGGACTGTTGTCTTCCATTGATCTATTTCTCTATTTTTTTTATTCAGTTCCAAATGCTTTTGGTGGTAACCACTTTCCACTATATTATAAAACCTAAGAGTACAAGCCCACTTGGATCAGCTTAATTTTTCAGCATGTTTTCTTCATTTTTTTTGCTTTTCTATCTATATTTCATTATGATTGTATCCTATCATGTCACAAAGCCTCTTAATATTTTGACTAGTACTGCATTAAATATGCAAACTAATTATGTTAAGTATGTAAATTGGTTATAAAAAGAGAGAAAATTAAAAACATTACAAATAAAAAGGGAAAATAACACAAAGAAAATAAATTAATATTAGTATTGATTAATATTAAGAATATTACTTATGAATTATTATGATAAAGAGAATGGAAAACAAGATTACAAATTTAAAGGGGAAAATTACAGTAAAAACAAAAGCAATTAAAAATATCATTAGAAAATACTATATGGGTGGGGGGGCAGAGCCAAGATGGCAGAGTAGAAGCACAAACTTGGCATGGGCTCCCACTCCAATCACTTCCAATACATGTAAAAAAAATTACTCTAAACAAACTTTAGAGCTACAGAACTTACAAAGTATCAGAGAGAAACAAATCTCCTACTGAAGGCAGCCTGGCAGGCGGACAGGAAGGGTCTATTGCACTGAACTGGGAGCTGAGCACAGTCCTGTGTGAGCCTTGTGGTTCCGGCCCCAGGGCAGCCCCAACCAGGGGCAGCCAGAGAAGACTTCAGGAGAGTGAATCACCAGCAGCTCTGGTGGTTTCAATACTTCTCAACCCATAAATGCCAAAGACAAAGTAAAAGGTCAGTGTAGAACTCTGTTGGAACAGGGGGGTACAGAAGAGTGTGGTCTGGCCCCTTCCCCCAGGGTGAAAAGTAGTGGAAGTGCAGCAGGTGCACCATGTGGCTGCCTCAGGAACTCCTGGCCTGCAGATTGTAGGGCAACCAATCGACCATTCAGAGGAGAATGGTTCTTGCTTTAACCTGCTTGGATCTGGATTGCGGTCTTGGGTGGTGGTCCTGGGGTGTGTGGCCAGTGAGCCAGAGCTTGTGGGGGTTGTAATAGCTCCTAATAGCTCTGGCAGCTGCAAAAACCCCAGTGATTTGGGACAAAGCTCTCTCCACTCTGAAAGCAGAGTTCTACCGTGGCAAAGAGCTCAAAAGTCAAATAATTGGCTGGCAGTATGAGCAAGCAGAGGAAACACAAACAAACCATAGAATTCTTATTTGGGGACAAAAAGGATCAAGGCATGAAGCGGGAGGAAGACAGTGAAGTCAGAACTCCTGCATCAAAAGCCTCCAAGAAAAATATGAATTGGTTACAGGCTTTAGAGGAGCTCAAGAAGGATTTTGAAACTCAAATAAGAGAAGTGGAGGAAAAAATTGGGTAGAGAAATGAGAATGATGCAAGAAAATCATGAAAATCGAGTCAACAGCCTGCTAAAGGATACCCAAAAATACACAGAAGAAAATAACACCTTAAAAAATAGACTAAATCAAATGGAAAACGAGGCCCAAAAAGCCAGTGAGGTCTTAAAAAGCTGAATTTGCCAGATGGAAAAGGAATTTCAAAAATTCAATGAAGAGAATAACTCCTTCAAAATTAGATTGGAACAATTGGAAGCTAATGATTTTATAAGAAATCAAGATACTATAAAACAGATCTAAACAAATGAAAAAGTAGAAGGCAATGTGAAATATCTCACTGAAAAACCACTGACCTGGAAAATAGATCCAGGAGAGATCATTTAAAAATTATTGGACTATCTGAAAGCCATGATCAAAAAAAGAGCCTAGACACCATCTTTCAAGAAATTATCAAGTAAAATTGCCCTGACATTCTAGAACCAGAGGACAAAATAGAAATTGAAATCGATGATTGTCCCTTGAAAAAGATTCCAAAAAGAAAACTCCTAGGAATATTATAGCCAAATTCCAGAGTTCCCAGGTAAAGGGGAAAATACTGCAAGCAGTCAGGAAGAAACAATTTTAGTATTATGGAAACACAATCAGGATAACACAAAATCTAGCAGCTTCTATGTTAAGGGATCAAAGGGCTTAGAATATGATATTCTGGAGGTCAAAAGAGCTAGGACTAAAACCAAGAATCACCTACCCAGAAAAACTGAGTATAATACTACAGGGAAAAATATGCTCATACAATGAAATAGAGGATTTTCAAGCATTCTTGATGAAAAAACCAGAGCTGAACAGAAAATTTGACTTTCAAATACAAGAAGCAAGAGAAGCATGAGAAGGTAAACAGGAAAAAGAAATCATAAGGAGCTTATTAAAATGTTGAATTATTTACATTCCTACATGGAAAAACAATAACTGTAACTCATAAGACTTTTCTCAGTATGAGGAGAGTGGAAGGGAAAATATATGTATACAAACATATATATGTATGTATAGGAGGGTGTATGTGTATATAAATATGTATGTGAATGTGGGCATATCTATGTTCATGTATACATAGACAGAGGGCACAGGATGAGTTGCATATGAAAGGATGATATCTAAAAAATAAAATTAAGAGGTGAGAGAGGAATCTATTGGGAGAAGGAGAAAGGGAGAGAGATTAGGGTAAATTATCTCATATAAAAGAGGCAGGAGAAAACTGTTACAATGGAGGGGAAGAGCAGGAAGGCGAAAGGAAATGAGACAACCTTATTCTTATTGAATTTGGCTTAAGGAGGGAATAATATACATACTCAATTGGGTATCTTACCATACAGGAAAATAGGGGGGGTAGGGGACAAGAAGGAGGATGATAGAAGGGAGGGTAGATTGGGGAAGAGGGTAGTTAGAAGCAAACATTTTTGAAAATGGATAGGGTCAAAGGAGAAAATAGAATAAATGGGGGGTGGGATAGGATGGAGGGAAATATAGTTAGTCTTTCACAATATAACTACTATGGAAATGATTTGGGCAACTACACATGTACAGCCTATATTGAATTGCTTATCTTCCCATTGGGGGTGGGTGAGGAGGGAAGAAGGGAAAAAATCTGGAACTGAAAGTTTTAAAAACAAATGTTTAAAAAATGTTTTTTTTGTTTTTTTACATGCAACTGGGAATTAAGATATACAGGCACTGAGATACAGAAATCCATCTTGCCCTACTAGAAAGTTAGGGGAGGTAGGGGAGGATATAAGAGAGAAGAGATTGGGGGAAGGGGTATTCAGCAGGCTTACTATTTTGGGGTGGGAGTAGGGGAAAGACGGGGAGAAAAACAGTACTCAAAATCTTGTGGAAATGAATGTTGAAAACTAAAAATAAATTTTTTTAAAAAAGAAAATACTATATTCAGCTCTATGATAAAAGAGAAGTTAAAGAAAATAAATGTTTAATTAGAAATTATAAAATTGTCACAATGGGACATTAATAATGTAACTAGACCAATCTCAGAGCAAGAACTAAGACAAATCATCAATTAATTATTGTGGGGAAAAAAACCATACCTGGCCAAGACTGATTAAAACTTTCCCAGAACTACATAGACTATTCATAATTATAGAAAAACTAGAATAATGCTCAATACCTTTTATGAAGCAAATATGCTATTGATTTTGAAGTCTGGTAAATATAACAATAAAAAAATCACAGAGCAAGTTGTCTATTAAACACAGATTTAAAATACTAAAAAAAAATTAGCCAACAGACAATAGTATTACGTTTTTAAAAAATCTTTATGATGAAGCACGGTTTATGTACAAGGTTGGTTCAACATCATAAAAACTATGAACATAGTACAATGTATGCACTAAAATCTTTTTTTAAGCCAACAAGATTACATCAGTATATTCAAAAAAGCCTTTGTTCAAATCTTATATTAATTCATCAATCCACAAGTACTAAGCATTTACTAAATACCAGGCACTATGCTATTTGAAAGGGGTATTAAAAAAAGTCTTACACTTTTATTCCCCTCCTCACCCATTACAATCCAGTTACACCAGCATGTTTGCAGTTGCTCACGTATATGACACAGACCCTCTATCTCAGAGACAGCACTGGCTATTTCCGAATCCTACGATGTTCTTCTTCCTCACAACAACCTCTTATAATCCCTGGCTTCCCTCTCTAAGGTTACCTTCCATCTATCCTGTATATATCTTATATAAATCTACTTAGTTATGTATTATCTCCACCTATTAGACTGAAAGGCAAGTATTGATTTTCCCTTTCTTTGTACACCCAGTGATTTGCAGTGCCTGGTACACAGTAAGTGGTTAATAAATGCTTGCTTACTGACAGTTGACACCATTATACCATTCCTACTGGTTTTGACTTTGCCTGGCAGTATTTCACTGGTTTCCTTGCCACTGTTAGGCACTATTTCTAAATTGGGCCCATGGTCATTGCTAAGCATTTATCCACTGGACACGCGGTTGTGGAACTTTTCTCTGTGACTTCTTACTAGCTTCACCTAGAATCATTAACATAAGGGCTACTTTTTCCTCATAAAAATAGACAAGGACTGGGTAATTTTTAGCTTATGGCCTAGAGCTTTAAACTTCAACTACTTTAGGGAGAGAAGCTATCTCTTCCATACCTATAACAGACTAATAGAAAACTCTCAGTTGCTCTTTCTCCATAAGAAAAGGAATCTGTCAGTTCCCAGACCCTTACTTTTGAACATTTTTTTTTCTTTCCAGAAAGAGAACTGCCTTCAGGAAGATTTTTTGGAGCATAAACCAGGTAAACAGACCCCACAAGCATTTAATGTCTGAAATTTGTGCTATTGCTCACCAAGAACAATGTCTGTCCCAAGCCTCTATATGACTTAGGGTTAGAAATTCCTTGTAACTCAAAATTAACTGTTTACAGTATTCCTGTGCCCTTAAACTCATTCAAATCCCATTCAGTGATGGGAATGGGGTTAGTATCCCACCAAAGAAATTTCAAAAGAGTTGTATTGTCATGAGATTCCACCATTTTTTTCTGCCCAAGATCTTCTGGGTCCACTATTTTCAATAGTGAAGGAAAGGAAAAATCAACTCTCTAAAAGACAGATGGATGTAGATGCTAGTTATTATTCTTCTACATCCTCTGATCCAAATGATTGCTTTTATTATATGTGACCAGCAATAAGCTTTCCTGGCTACATGAAGCAACAGGAGGAGGAAGAAGGGAAGATATAAAATCTAATTCATATAATTAAAAGAGTTTTGATTTTTACTGCCTAGATCAGGACTGCTTAACTGTTTTGTATCATGAAACCCTTGTGTAACCTGGTGGAGCCTCTTTTGTCAAAATAATGTTTTTAAATAATTAAAGGAAAAGCTAAATTTCAGTTAAAAGTTAATCAAAATAAAGATATATTTTTCCCATCCAAATTGACAAAAACACCTGAAGTCTATCCAGGGAGGCCTGGGGGGGCAATAAACCCCAGGATAAGAACCTAAAAATTCAACTTAGTTATCTAGATATTTGCAATAAGTTATTTTGAAAGAATGTTATATGATTACATTTATTATATGACAAATATATAAATATAATAGTTTATATATTTTTAAAAATAAAGATATTACATATTCCCTAGTATTAGGCAATAAGCTGATCCTTTCAAAGTCTACAAGGTTTAGGAAAGGGAAGACTGCTTTTAGGTAGATAAAACATTCATAAGCACTTACTAGGTGCCAGGTACTCTGCTATCATGCAAATACAAATACAATTAAGCAAGATAACTACTCTCATGGAATTTATATTCTAATGGGGAAAGGAAAGACAGCACATATAGGGAACTGGAGAAAAGGAGGGGGTGGGGGAGTTGTTTCTCATGAAGGGGAAATTTGACCTTTAAGGAAAAGAGGAAGGATTTCAGAAAGAGTTCAGGTGATAGTGAGATGAAGTATGGCCAGGATCCTTCCTAAATGGTGATCCTGAGGAGAGAATCATCCATGAGGAGAAGAGAAGAAAAGAAATGAGAAACACTTACCTTCAAACCATAAGATTTGAGTCAGAATCCTGGTTCTACTACTTATTAGCTTGGACGTTCAATCTCTCTAAGGATTTGAATAGTACTATCCCTGAAGTCCCTTATTGCTCTAAGTTCTATGATATTTTGTTGGACCTGTGATGTCCCCAGTGTAAGTATCGCTCCAACCATACAGATTGCAATCCATATCCTGCCTTCCTTGTGTGACTCCTGCCCATGCCCTCCCATAAATATGCCCTTGGGAATCCAACCAATGTACTTGGGGTGAGGGAATGGGGAGGTGGGTCTTCCTCTCCCTAGATCTCTTCTGACATCGCCTAGACAGAAATGAAGCACAAATACCGTCACTCTATTATCCCTGAGTCATCTAACATTTTTTCTTCTCATACATTTGTGCTACAATCCTTAGAAAAAGGAAAATAAACTGGACAAAGGGGACTGGTCTACTGATTTTAAAATGATTTATCTATCTCTATGTCTATAATTGTAATTGCTGTGTTGAAATGGTGTTTCCTCATTTAGTTCTTTGAATGTTGTATTTATTCTTTTGAATACGAGAGCGATAACATCACCGGAAGGAAAATACAGCAAGAAGTTGGAATGGAGCCTATCTCAAGGACTAGGTATGAGGTTTCTGAGAAATAAATTGACTCCATTTTGTGAACAACCTCCATTTTGAGACATTCTTGAAAATGATCTGATCCTGAGGAATTCCACCTGCTTATTCACTTCCTCCCAACTCAGAAAATCCCAAATCTTTCTTCTAATAAGAAATCCAATGACCTAATCCTACATCCTGTTCTATATCCTATTTATTGTTTTCTTTTAGTGTATAAAAATCTATGCAGATTCTGTATTTAAGGTCCCTGTTCCTTCTGAAGGGCCCTGGACCCAATTTTTTCTGAAATTGCATGCTTTTCAAATAAATCCCATAGCTTAGACTTTGTTTCCTCAGTTATTATGAAACATTTGTGACAGGTTTGATCCCTTCTCATGAGATGGTCCCTTCATAAAGAACACATATTTAAAAAAAAAAAAAAGGAACACATATGGTCAAAGGTTCCTGGCTGATCTCTTCACCCCTTTGACTGAGGTTGGAGTGGAAAAGGGTCAAAGATGATTGGCAACCAAGGCAGGAAGAATCACTCACTCTGACCTATAAGAAGCAAGGAGAGATGACTTCCAAACTTTTTAAAGGTAATTTCTTTGTGGGAAAACAGATAATAAAAGTTTCCCCTTGGACTTCCAGCAGTGGGAAAAGGATTTCTCTCTCCTCACTTATGGAAATTCAATTATACTTATAAGACAACAAGAATATGTACTTTCCTAGGTAAGTTCTGAGACTGGACCTCAAGTTCCTGATTGCCTGTTTTGCTTTTGTTTTTCTTTCCCTGCACACAAGTCACCAAATAGTAACCCTGAAATGGATGTTTCTAATCTTGTCAACTACCTTTTGAGTCTGAGTTCCTAAACTCTGTCTAATCTGTCACTGATTGTCCAGCAGGAGGTGATTTCTACAAGAACTTCTTAGATAAGATGACCATTACCAAGACAATGCTGCAGCTGAAAAGACTGCAGTCTAAAGCCATTCTCTGGCTTGCCAGGAGGTGAGAAACTTGTGAGTTACCCAGAAAATATAAATCAAAGGCATATGTGAAGTATCTGTTTAGCAGGCCTACCAGTTTTTACTTCCCAGGAAAGTGTCATGGGAGCAGAAGGCTCTTATGTTTAAAACATGTTATGTTTTAAGTATTTGTCAATCCACACTTGAGTTTTTTGTAGCCTAAGTATTTTGTGTGTGTGTGTGTGGTGGAGGAACGAGAGCATAATGAGCCAGAAAGGGTGAGAAAAGCCTGATCTTTTCAGAGATCAGACTGAACCTGGATTCTCTTGTGCCTAGAGTCTTTTTGGGAAGAGGGTTACCCTTCTGGGTCATAAGTAACATAACCTGTTATGGGATTTTAATTTATTCTCCTTTAAAATTTTTTAAAATATCTGAATTAAAAAAATTATTTACAAACTATTTCTGGTTTTTCATCACTTTTTAAGAGGAAGTTTGATTTGAGGAAGTAAAGTGGTAGCTAGTTTAGAAATTAGAATATGAATTCTATATCTGTCATAGACTTGTAGATCATAAGATAGGTCACTCCGCTTTTCTGATTGCATTATAGAAACACATTTAGAAAAATATATGTTCCCTTAAATCTTCAATGATACCCTGTGATGATTCGAAGATCATAGTCCAGGTCTGACCTTGTCACTATCCTATTCAATAAATTCTAGTGACTCCCTTTTAAAAATAATAATAACTGACATGTGCCAGGTGCTATACAGAACTCTATATTTATTACCCCATTTGATCCTTATAACAACCCTGGGAGGTAGGGGTTTATTATTATTATCCCCATTTTACAGAGAAAGAAACTGAGGCAAAGAGAAGTTAAGCCACTTGCCCAGGGTCATACAGTTAGTAGGTGTCTGAGGCCAGATTTGAATTTGAATTTGGTTCCAGGCCTAGCACTATAACCACTGCATCACCTAGCTGTTTCCCCTGAGATCAACTATAAAGTCCTTTATTTGGCACTTAAAGCCCCCTTGCATCATGGCCTCTTCCTACCTTTCCAATCTTCTTACATTTCCCTCCCCTCACACTCAATACTCCATCTTCCAACTCCATACATTTGTCTTGGCTTTCTCCCGTGCCTGGAATGCTCTCCCTCTTCATTTCTGACTCCTTATTTCCACGTCTTCCTTCAAGATCCAGCTCAAATCCCACCTTTCCTTTGTCCCTTTCTTCTTTCCCTCTGAGATTACCTTATAAGTCTTATCTTATAGTCTGTATGTATATAGTTACTTATATGCTGTCTCCCCTCTCCACCAAGGGTGAGGTCCTTGAGACCAGGGACCATGGTTCTGCCATTCTTTTTATCTCCAGAACTTAGGCACACTGCCTGGACTCTAGTGAGTATTTAATTAATGCTTGTCAACTAATTTTTTTGTATTCCCATCTGCATACACTGGTAAAAAGATAGTAAATTTTGCCCTTTGTTTGTCAACACATCTGGTATGAGAATTATAGGACAAAAAAATAAAGGGGGAAAAATAGAAAGACCTCAAAACTCTGCTCAATGCAATGTGCTAATCATGACTTCAGTGAACTGTTACTGATGCTTTCTCTCCATTCTGAAGGTGTAGAATGAGGCACTGTCAGACCAAGCCAATGAGCTGATTTTTTTGGTTAATACTTCTTGTGAAGAAGAGTTCTACTAAAGGTTGGCAAAGGAGTGGGGTATGGTTAACTGGGAGATGACTCTGATGTAAAAAAATACCAATAAAGTGTTATAATAATAAAGAAAATAAAACAAAAACTAAAGAACAAGTAAAAATGTTTCCAGACTTATGGATGAAATGTGCTCCATATTTATAATTCCTTTCTTTTTTTTTCCTGCTCTGGACCTATGATTTCATTGATATAGAGAACTCCCAGTGATAAAACTCCCTCTCCTAATGCATTTATGCAATTTTCTTGCAATTTCTCCTTAAGAGCAGAAACTATTTCATTTTATCTTTTGATCCTCAAGGTGTAACACATACTGGGTACTTTTAAGATGCTCATTGATTGATAAACTTAGAAAGTAGCCTGGGGCACTGATTTGCCAAGGTCACATATAGCTGATCTGTGTCAAGGATGAGACTTGAACCCAGATCATTCTGACTCTGAAGCTAACTCTTACTACTTCCACCTCTCCATGGAGCTTTACTCTATCCAAAATAATTCTCCTTGTAAAGACAACAATGAATTATCTCATTAAAAGAAAAACAGGTTCCTTTTTATAAAGTTCAAGACAGTATTTTATCATAATTAGTATTAACATGAACTATTAAATGAATTTTATCCAGAAATTAAGTCAGTAACCTAAAACATGGAATCCAGAAATGAACACAGTACTCTCTGTGTGGTCTGACTAGGTAAGATTATTCAGGATTATTATTTCATTAGTGCTGGACACTCTTCTAGTCTTAATGAAGCCTAAAATCAAATGAGCTGCTTTGGCTGCCTTCAGAAGTCAAGTTTCAGTGAGTGGAAGTGGTGGGAAGCCATATTGGAAGGGTTAGGATCATAAGATTACAGACTTACAGCTGACAAGGACCTCTGAGTCCAATCCCTCATTTTACAAAGGAGTAAATTTAGGTTTAGAGAGATTAAGTAACTTGCCCAAGGTCACAGAGGTAGTAAGTAGCAGAGGCAGAATCTGAACCTAAAGCCCTCTGACTCCAAAAATAGAGCATGTAGGTCAGAAAAGGTGGTAGTCAATACAGTCAAGTATGGCTAAAAGAAAGGAAGGAGAGAAAGAAGACAGCTAAAAACAACAACACTCATTCATATAACCCTCACTATTACCCTGTGTTATTATCACTATTTTATACTTATACTCTTTCTTTGGGAGGTTAAATGATTTGCCTCTGTTCACAAAACTATCAAGTTTCTGAGGAAGTATTTGAACCCAGGTCCCTTGACTCCAACAAGCACTCTCCTACTCTGACTTTTGAGGAAAACTATGCACGGAGCTTATTGCAAGGAAAGGTCAGTCTCTAAAAGAAGTAAATAGTTCACATTTGCATTGTACTATGTAAAAGTATACACTTATCTTTATTTACTCCCATTTTACAGATGAAGTGACTTGCCCAAATTTACATAGCTAGTAAATATCAGAGCCAGAACTTGAATTCAGATCTTCTGATTTATAGACCAGCACTCATGAGATCAAATGATTCTGGTTTCAAGTTAAGGAAAATATATGCCAGTTAGTCTGTCAATCAATAAGTGAGCACAATTAAGTACCCACTGTGTTCTAGGTACCATCTGGGCACTAGAGATACTCCCCCCGCCAAAAAAAGCACAAAAAGTCCCCGTTCTTGAGGAGTTCACAGTCTAATGAGGGATACAACAATGTTATGTATGTTTGAAAGCATGGGGGAGGAAGAATTTAAAGAGATGAGGATACTGGAGAAAGAGGAGATAATTGGGGCGGCTAGGTGGCGCAGTGAGTAGAGCACTGGCCCTGGAGTCAGGAGGACCTGAGTTCAAATCCGGCCTCACACCCTTAACACACACACACACACACACACACAAAACTAGCCGTGTGACCTTGGGCAAGTCACTTAACCCCAATTGTCCTCCAAAAAGCAAAAAAAAAAAAAAAAAGGAGATAATGGAGGAAGCAAAGTACCCAAGAAAAAGGTAAGGGATGGAATGAGGAGCAGAAGTTAAGGAGATAACCTTGGAAGGAAGTTAACTAGAAGGAAGAAAGGTTGAATGAAGATGCAAATAATTGAGGTAATGAGAATATTCACTCTTAACCACAAACTTCTCAGTAAATTAAAAAATTAAATTAGCTATTGAAAATTATGTAAGTGGAAAGATGGGGGGGGGGGTCTGAGGAGAGTAGAAAAGGTAGAAAACAGCTGTTGTGAAAGGAATTGTGAGTAAGGAACTGAGAAGAAAAGAATAAAGATATTCAGCAGCGGCAAGGACCTAGGAGGAATAGGCTGCTTATGGAAGCGCCTGCATAAAACATACAAAAGTCATAATAATAGTTCTATCTCAACACTGTACTTCTTCCAGATGGAGCTATGGGACCAATGGAAAGGACCGGAGAAATGATCCTATAGAGAGAGTGGAAAGGCTTTTCTGAAGATCCCATTATTCTCCCTCCCTTGAGAGGGATGGCACTTATGTAAAGGTGGGTCTGACCTGGAAAGACTTACATGGACCAATGCAAAGTGAAATGTACTGTGTATGAAGTAACAGAAACATTGCAAGGTGATCAGCTATGAATGACTTAGCTGTTCTTAGCAAAACAATAATCCAAGACAACTCTGAAGGATTTAGAATGAAAAATGCTACCCATCCCCAAATAGAGAACTGATAGTGTCTGAATACAGATTGAAGCATACTTTTAATTTTTCTTGAGGTTTTTTTTTCTCTCTTTCACAACATGACTGTTATGGAAATGTCTTGCATGACTACACATGTATGACTTCCATCAAATTGCTTGCCTTCTCAATGAGAGGGGCTTGGGGTGGGGGTGGAGGGTAGGGAGAGGAAGGGAGATAATTCGGAACTCAAATTTTTTAAAACTAAAATTAAATATGTAACTGGGGGGGGAGAATAAAATCCTAAACAAACAAAAAAAAAGTGGCCTTGAAGCCATCCCAACCTCATTTTTACTCTGATACCTTTTGATACCACACCCCTATGAAGGGCTATGGACCTTGCTAACTCTGAAGGGTCCAGAAGATGTTGGACATCCCCATCTTGCCATCCATGTCCAAACGTCATACGCCAAGGACAGCAGAGGCTTTCATCTTCACATCAGTGTCCTAAATGTGTCCCAGGATCAACTGACAGCAATGTCTGCATCAAGCTAAGACTAGACTCATAGGTCTACAAAAAGCCCAGTAGATAGACTATACCATGGCGAAGGGAAATTTCTTGAGCACCTCATGAATGGAAGAAAATGATTTCCAGAAACCAGGAGGTGTGAGTTACCCCTTTCCACAAGTTTCTCTAAGCCTAAACCCACTTTCACCTGGATTTTGTGTGCACTGGAGGGAAAATGAGTCACAGATATTGTGGTAAATGATTTATAATCACCTTAGTAAATACCTTTCTCTAAAAGCTGCAGAATCTGGCTGATTAAATGATTCTTAACTGATAACCTGAGGGGGAAGAATAACAGTGGAGGCTTGAGCTAATGGCATTAGAAATTATCCTCTGGGAACCATCAGTCATTATGGGAGTTGGGATAAGGAGCCCCAGAGCTTATAAAGGCAACCCTTGGATACCATGAATACATACTGCATGAATTGACATTTTGGAAGCCAAACTTTATCCAGTATTAAAAGAAACTAAGTCTACAAAAAACTACACAAAGTCAGTCTATAATTCTCAAACTAAAACTTGACAGAACACTGTCTACAGTATATCCTTGCCATTCCTTTCCATGGTAAACTGGTCTGATCTTTGAAGAAGATAAGTAAGGGCTCTATAAAGAACTTTTGTGTAGCTATCTAAATCTACATAGAGAAGAAATAAATGTTTGCAAGGCCAGACTAAAATAAAAAGAGATATGCTAGAACAAAGATGTTTTATAGACATCTGTGCCCTGGCAAAGTAAGGCATAACAATGCTATTTATGTATTTTGTAGTTGGAAAATTTTGTTACATATGTATTTATCATATATGCATATGTACACACATATACACACATATGTATTGTGTATGTATATATACTGCATAATAGCTGTAGAAAGTTTTTTTTAACTATATTCTTCTAGTTGTTACAACTTCAAGGTTGTAATTTCTTTTCTTTTCTATCTCTGTCTCTGAGAAGAGTTCAGAGGACCATTAGCAGCCACATGACTCTTTTTCACCGTGATGACCAAGAGGTTCAGAAACTGCACTAGCCAAAAACTCCAACTCAACCAAGCAAGAACAGTACCATGGCACCTGGGAAAGGGCATGTTTATTGTTCTGTGCTGTCTTCCTGGAGGCAAGTTGCAGCCTCCCCTTCCTTTCTTAATAATGTGTATATATGCATACCTCCTCCCTCTTATGAACTATAACCCTTTTCATCCTCCTCCTGTGTGTTTGTCTTCCCTAACTGTGGTGTATGTAATTTACTATTAGATATTATTAAAGCTAAGTTACTCGTATAGAGTAGTTACATGATTGAGCAAATCTTTCTTTTGATGTATAATGATTTGCATTTTCCTAAGAGCTAAAATTTCCCTGATATGATCAATGAATATTTTTAAGTCTGTACATTTGGTAAATTTACTAATATTTAAATGAAATTCTATGCAAGTGTAAGTTGCTGGGTATAATCTCTCAAAAGGGTTCTATTAGTGAAAGAAAGAAGGAAAGAAACAAAGAAGGAAAAAGGAAAGGGAAGGAAGGAAGGAAAGAAGGAAGGAAGGAAAGAAGGAAGGAAGGAAGGAAGGAAGGAAGGAAGGAAGGAAGGAAGGAAAATCTCAAGTTTACAAGGTTCATAGAATACATGTAAAAGGAATGCGTCCATGAGAAGAACACCATGGAAACACACACACATATACATATGTGTATGTATGTATGTGTGGAAAATATGTGTATATATACAGAGAAAGAGATTATAATTTTCAACAAAAAACTGGCAGAACACACTTTACAGCAGGTCCTTGCCACTCCTTTCCATGGTAAATTGAGATGATCTTTGAAGAAGATAACTAAGGTAATTAAAGACCTTTTATGTAGCTACCTAACTCTATGCAGGGAAAAAACAAATGTTTACAAAGCTTTATATATGGAAATGTATGTTTATGTGTGTATGTGTATACATACATACATATATACATACATAGAGAGAGAGACAGAGACAGAGAGAGAGTGAATGAGCATGAGAAAATTTAATAGAGACAGATATAAAGTCCTACAATTGAGTTCAAAAAGTCACCTTCACAATTATAAGATGGGAGCAGCATGGCTAGACAGCAGTTTGTCTGAAAAAGATCTGGGGATTTTAGTGGACTGTAAGATCAGTATGAGTCAGAAATGTGACATGGTAGATAAGGAAGCTTTCACAATCGTAGGCCTGTCTTCAAAGAACAACAAAACACTGGTTTGGCTGCGCTCTGCCCTGCATACTACATTTGAGGGAGGATGTTGAAAAGCTGTAGAGTACCCAGAGGGCAACAAATCATTCACTTAGTCAGTCAATAGATCAGCAACCATTTATTAAGTATTTACTATGTGTCAGGCACTGTACTAAGTACTGGGATACAACGAAAGGCAAAAAATATAGTCCCTGCCCTCAAGGGTCTCACACTCTAATGGGCAAGACAACAGGGAAACTACTATGTCCGTACAAGATACATACAATGGAAATGGATGGATTCACTTTTCTGTAAATACCAGGATAGTAAAGGACATAAAGTTCATCCAGCAAACATTTATCTTGCAATCATCCCCTTCTTTCCACTCCCACCACCCCACTCCTTATTACCTTTCAGTCATACTATTACAATACCCTCCTAATTGAACTTCCTACATCTGGTTCCTCCCCATTTCCATTTCATCCTCCACCCAGATGCCAAATTGGTGTTCCTAAAGTACTAGTTTGACATGGTATTCCCTTGATCCAAAAGCTCCAATGTCTCCCTTTTACATTGAGAACAAAATAAAAATTCCTATTTGCTTTTTTAAACTATTATCTAGCTATTATGATGTGAAAAGTTCTATTTTGGACATGTTAAGTTTGAGATACCAATGAGGCATCCATTTTGATATGTCTAAAAGGCAGTTAGTTAGTGATTTGGTATTGGAGCTTGTGAGATACTAGGGCTAAATAGATAGATTTGTGGTAGAAGCAGGAAAACTCATACACTCCCCCCATAACCACCTCAAATACCTATAAAAATTACTCTAAACAAACTTTAGGGCTATAGAACCCACAAAGTGACAGAGAGAAACAAATCTCCCCCTGAAGGCAGCCCAGCAGGTGGACAGAAAGGTTCCATTGCAGCCCACTGGGAGCAGAGCTCAGCCCCATGTGAGCCCATGGTTTGAGTCTCAGGGCAGCCACAACCAGCTGTGGCTGGAGGGACTTTGGGAGAGTGTATCACCAGAAGCTGTGGCAGTTTCCAGAATTATCAACCCATAAATGCCAAAGACAAAGTAAGAGGTCAGTGTGGACTTTGGGAACAGGGGGTCTAAGAGTGTGGTCTGGCCTCTGCTCCCCAGAGGAGGAAGTGGTTAAGGTGTGGTGGCTGCTGCCGCATGGCTTCTTTAGAGCTCCTGGCCTGCAGATTGCAGGCGCAACCAAGCGACCATTCTGAGGGGTAATTGCTCTTGCTTTAACCTGCTTGGATGTGGATTGTGGTCTAAGGTGGAGGTCCTAGAGTTTGTGACCAGGTGGCAGAGCTGGTGGAGGCTTCAAGAGGGCAGCCAATTAATAGCTCTGGCAGCTGCAAAACCCTCAGCAATTTGGGACAAAGCTTTCCTCTCTGGAAGCAGAGTTCTACTGTGGCAAGAAGCTCAAAAGTCAAATAATTGAGCGGCAACATGAGCAAGCAAAGGAAGCAAAGCAAGCAGAGCAATCCAACTTTGGATTCCTTTTTTGGGGACAATAAGGATCAAAGCATGGAAAAGGAGGAAGACAACAAAGTCAGAACTACTGCACCAAAAGCTTTCAAGAAAAATATGAACTAGTCAAAGGCCATAGAGGAGCTTAAGAAGGATTTTGAAAACCAAATAAGAGAAGTGGGAAAAAAAATTGGATGCAAGAAAATCATGAAAAGAGAGTCAACAACCTGACTGAAGAAAATAACACCTTAAAAAATAGACTAACTCAAATGGCAAAAGAAGCTCAAAAAGCCAATGAGGAGAAGAATGCCTTAAAAAGCCAAATTTGCCAGATGGGAAAAGAATCTCAAAAGCTCACTGAAGAGAATCATTCCTTCAGAATTAGATTGGAGCAAATGGAAGCTAGTGACTTTATGAGAAATCAAGATACTATTAAACAGATCAGAACAAATGAAAAAATAGAAGGCAATGTGAAATATCTCATTGGAAAAACCACTGACCTGGAAAATAGATCCAGGAGAGAGCATTTAAAAATTATTGGACTACCAGAAAGCCATGATCAAAGAAAGAACCTAGAAATCATCCTTCAAGAAATTCTCAAGGAAAATTGCCCTGATGTTTTAGAACCAGAGGGCAAAATAAAGGTTGAAAGAATCTACCCATCACCTCCTGAAAAAGATCCCAAAAAGAAAACTCCTAGGAATATTATAGCCAGGTTCTGGAGTTCCCAGATCAAGGAAAAAATATTACAAGCAGCCAAGAAGAAATAATTTGAATATTGTGGAAACACAATCAGGATAATACAGGATCTGGCAGCTTCTACACTGAGGGATTGAAAGGCTTGGAATATGATATTGTGGAGGTCAAAGGAGCTAGGATTAAAACAAAGAATCTCCTACCCAGCAAAACTGAGTATCATGTTTCAGGGGAAAATATGATCATTCAATAAAATAGAGGACTTTCAAGCATTCTTGATGAAAAAACCAGAGTTGAATAGAAAATATGAATTCAGATATAAGAAGCAAGAGAAGCATTAGAAGGTAAACAGGGAAAAGAAATAATAAGGAACTTATCAAAGTTGAACTATTTACATTCCTATATGGAAAAATGATTATTGTAACTTATGAAACTTTTCTCAGTATGAGAATAGTTGAAGGGAATATATATGTATGTATATATATATATGTGTGTATATGTGTATACATACATATATATGTCTATATAAGAGGGTATATGAATACATATGTGAGTGTGTGTATATATGTGTACAGGTATATATAGACAGGGGGCACAGGACCAATTGAATAGGAAGGGATGATACTTAAAAGGTGAAATTGAGATATGAGAGAAGAGATGGGGAGAGACAGAATGGGGTAAATTATATAGAAGAGTTAAGGGAAAGCTGTTACAATGGAGGGGAAGAACAGGAAGGCAAAAGGGAATGAGTCAACCTTACTCTCATTGAATTTGGCTTAGGGAAGGAATGACATACACACTAAATAGGGTATCTCACCCTACAGGAGAGAGGAGGAAGGGGATGAGAGGAGTGATGATGGAGGGGAGGGAAGGTTGGGGGGGAGGGAAGTTGGAAGCACACACTTTTGAAAAGGGACAGGATCAAAGTCGTGAAGAGAACAAGTGAGGGGTGGGATAGGATGGAGGGAAATATAGTCAGTCTTTCACAATATATCCACTATGGAAATGTTTTGCATAGCTACATATCTATAACATATATTGAATTGCCTATCTTCTCAGTAAGGGTGGGTGACTAGGGAGGAACAAAAGAATCTGGAATTCAAAGTTTTAAAATAAAATGTTTAAAAAGATATTATTATTATTTTTACATGCAACTGGGAAATAAGATATACAAGCACTGGGGTTTAGAGATCCATCTTGCCCTACTGGAAAGTTGGAGGGGAAATGGGGAAGGATATAGGAGAGAGCATATTGGGGGAGAGGGCATACAGTAGGATTTCTATTTTGGGTGGGGGGTGGGGGAAAGATGGGGAGAAAAGTTGTAACTCAAAATCTTATGGAAATGAATGATATAAACTAAAAATAAACATAAAATTTAATTTAAAAAAATATAGAGAAAGAGATTTGGGAATAATCGAACTCATGGGAATTAATGAAGTCCCCAAATTAAATAATATAGAAGGAAAAGAAAAGAGATCCCAGGACAGAGCCTTGGGAGACACCCATAGTTAATGAGAGTGACATGGATGAAGATCCAACAAAGGAGAGTGAGAAATGATCAGAAAATGCAGGAGAAAAACCAAAAGCAAGCAATATTGGCAAAACCTAGAGAGGAAAGAGTATCTGGGAGGAGAAATTGGTCAAAAGCATCAAAAGCTGCAGAGACTAGATTTACTCAGTTTGGCCACAGACCACTAGAAGCAACGGATGGAAATTTCAAAGATGCAAATTTAGACTAAATCTAAGTTTATTTGTTTTTTTTAATCCTAACGATTAGAACCATCCAAAAACCGAATTGTCTGCTCTGGAGGTAGTGGGTTCCTCCTCAAAGGAAAGGCCAAATGGCCCTCTGAAGGGTATGATATAAAAGGGATTCTTTTTCAGATATGGGTTGTCTATATATCTGCTAAACTTCCTTCTGAACTATGAGGATCTGTGATTCCATTTTGTATTCAGTTATTTATATACATTCCATTATATTTTCCCCACTAGATTGTAAACACCTCAAGGACACAGACTGTGTCTTGTTCATCTATGTATCTCCCCTAGTATTTGCCTGTGTCTTGCACTTAATAAATATTGTTGTGGTGGAGGACTCTGAGCAGTTCAATGAAACTATGAGATATGCAGTGCAGACTTACCCAAGATGGACAGGTCTTAGTGGAAAACTCCAACAAAAGGTGATTCACTATGAAGGGATGATATCTAAAAAAATAAAAGTAAGGGGCGAGAGAGGAATATATTGGGAGGAGAAAGGGAGAGATAGAATAGGGTAAATTATCTCACATTAAAGAGGCAAGAGAAAGCTATTACAGTAGAGGGGAAGAGCGGGGAGATGAAAGAGAATGAGTCAACCTTACTCTCATTGGATTTGGCTTAGGGAGGGAATAATATACATACTCAACTGTTATCTTACCCTGAAGGAAAATATCCTCTTTCAGGAAGGGTATAAGAGGAGGGGATGATAGAAGGGAGGGCAGTTTGAGGGAGAGGAGAGTCAGAAGCAAACATTTTTTGAAAAGGGACAGGGTCAAAGGACAAACAGAATAAATGGGGAGTGGGATAGGATGGAGGGAAATATAGTTAGTCTTTCACAATATGACTACTATAGAAATGTTTTGCATAATTGCACATGTATAAACTATATTGAATTGCTTTTCTTCTCAATAGGGGTGGGTGAGGAGGGAAGAAGAGAGACAATCTGGAACTCAAAGTTTTAAAAACAAATCTTAAAAATTGTTTTTATATGTAACTGGGAAATAAGATATACAGGCAAAGTGGTATAGAAATCTATCTTGCCCTACAAGAAATACTGGGGGAAGGGGTAATCAGTATGCATGCCATCTTAAGGTGGAGATAGGGGAGAAAATTTGGAGCTCAAAATCTTGTGGAATGAATGTTGAAAACTAAAAATAAATAAATACTTTTTTGGGGGGGGAGAGGAGAGGTGATTCACTAGAGAAGGAAATGGCAAACCACTCTAGTATCTTTGTCAAGAAAGCCACATGGACAGGATTAAAATGATAAAAGATGTGACACCAGAAGATCAGTCCTTCAGGTCAGAAGGTGTCCAATATGCTACTGGAGAAGAGCAGAGAACAAGTAACTCTAGTACTAATGAAGTAGCTAGGCCAAAGTAAAAAAATAAATCAGTCGAGGATATACCCGGTGATTTAAAGGAAAGTCCGATGCTATAAAGATCAATATTGCATAGGAACCTGGAATGTAAGATCTACGAACCAACTATGCTCATTGCATATGCCAACAAGGTTATGCTTAAGATTTTGCCAGCTAGGCTTCAGCAATATGTGAACCAAGAATAATCAGAAGAGTGGGCTGCTTCTCAAAAAGCAGAGGAACTGGAGACCAAATTGCCAACATTCAATGGGTTATGGAGAAAGCAAGGGAGTTCCAGAAAACAACTTCTTTAGTTTAAAGTCTTTGTGTGGATCACAACAAAATGGGGCAAGTCCTCCAGGAGATGGGAGTCCCAGATTATTTTACTTGTCTCCTGAGGAACCTGTCTATGGGCCAAGAAGCAACAGTTAGAATGAACATGAATGAAACAGCTGATTGATTTAAGGTTAGAAAAGAAGAACAACAAGGCTGTATATTTTTACCCTATTTAACTTATATGGAGAGTAGAATCTGTGAAATGCCAGATTGGTTGAATTAAAACTGGAATTAAGGTTGCCAGGAGAAACATCAGCAATCTCAGACATGCAGATGATACTATACTGATGGCAGAAAGTAAAAAGGAATTAAGAAGCTTCTTGATGAGGGTAAAAGAGGAAAGCGTATAAACTGGCTTGAAACCTAACATCAAAAAAACTAAAATCTTGGCAACTGGTCTCATCACTTCCTGGCAAATAGAAAGTGAAAAAAAAATGGAAGCAGCATCAGATTTTATATTCTTGGGCTCAAAGATCACTGTGGATGATGAGCGCAGCAATGAAATTAAGACATTTGCTTCTTGGAAGGAAAGTGATGGCAAATCTGGACAGTATACTAAAAAGCAGAGACATTACATTGCTGACAAAGATCCATATAGTCAAAGCTATGGTTTTTCTAATAGCAATATATGATTGTGAGAGTTGTACTATAAGGAAAACTGAGCACCACAGAATTTACACTTTCAAATTATGGTGCTGGAGAAGACTTCTGAGAATCCCTTGAACAGCAAGACGATCAAATCAGTCAATATTTAAAGAAATTTAATTCAAACTATTCCCTGGACAGTCAAATACTGAACTTGTGCGTTAGTGGGGTTTCAAGTCAACTCACAATTGCCAGGAATGCAGTGGATGACCTGGTGTCTTTGATGGTTGACCAAGCTATAAGTATTCCATGGCACCTGCTTCAACCACCTTCATGACAATTGTTCTCACCTACCCATTCCACCAGTGTTTAGAGTAGACACCCCACTAACTCACGGTCAGGTCTGAGGCCCACTGGTTATCCTTAACCTGGGTTAGCCCATCTGCTGAAACAATTTTACTGGGTTGTGGCCACTGAGCATGCTATAGGAGCCACAGGTGAGAGTTGAGTGCCAGGTAAACACCAAAGTTAGATGAGTAGCCCTTAAAAGGGCTCAGCTAGCCCTCACACTCGAGGTACTAGTCTTCCCTGAACACTCCAAACACTCCATATTCAGAAGAGCCATAGGAAGGCACCTCCGTTCTCCTTTGCTAGAACAATTTTGATTCAGGACCACACTGTAGTGGTAAAGGGAATGCTGTATTTTAATTTTTGCGAATGTTTTGTCTTAGTTTGTTAACTGAATAAAGACTTCACTATACTGTGTAATCAGAACCTTGAAAGCTGCTCGTGCTTGACTTTACACACACCTAAACAATACCTGATTTAAAAAAATCATTCCTTTACTCAAAAAAATATTTATTGATTGGTTTGCTAGATATTCAGGGGATATAAGATGAACACAACACAATCCTTACCTACGAGGAATTTATTACGTAATGGAGAAGACAAACAGAACTACAACAGGAAGCACAGTGTGATGAAAGTGACCCATGTATATACAACAAAGAATTTTTCTGAGGAAGAAAAGATCACCTATGGCTAGGGGATTCTAACGAGGCTTTGTAGAGGAGGTAGCAAAGTTGAGCCTTAAAGGATGGGTACAACCACAGCAGGTAGAAATCAAAGGATGGAGGGGAAGGCAAAGACTAGGCAAAGGTAGCAAAATGGCTGTGTTCAGGGAATGGTGAATACTTCAGGTTGCCTAAAGTGAAGATTGTGTGGAGAACAGTCAGTCAATCAATAAGCATGTATTAAGTTCCTGCTATTCATCAGGTACTTTACTAAGTTTTGAGGATACAAATTAGGCAGGTAGGTTTCTCAGGGAGTCCTGAGCCCTGGAGTCAGGAAGACTTAAGTGCAAATCTGGCCTCAGGCACTACAGCTGTGTGACCCTTGGGCAAGTCACTTAACCTCTGTTTGTCTTAATTCTTTAGAGAAGAAGATGGCAAACCACTCCAGTGTTTTTGCCTAGAAAACCCCATAGACAGTATTGAATTTGGTTCCTGATTGGATCTGAGGGTGGGAGGAGGCCTGCCAGATGAAGCAGGTGAAGTGGAGGAGAGGAGAGAAATGACTGAGGAGTAAGTCTACATGACTTGGGGAATGATAGTTCCATTCTCAAAAACAGGACAATCAAGGAGGAGAACCGGTTTGGCTTAAGAAAATTATTTCAATTTTGAAAATTCTATTTAGCAAGCATTGATTAAGTGTCCCACCCCATGTTTTAGGCACTGAGCCAGGTGCTAAGGATACAAGGACAAAAATGAGACAGTCATATAGTAACTACAATTTATAACCTCAATATTAACTATAACATATAGGATAGAGTTCAACCTACTAATTGATTGGTAGAGGGAACTCCAACTGAGGAAACTACCTCTGTTAATGAAGACTAGCACCTTCTTTGTTATTTACTGTCTTTGAGAGTTGTCTAGGATTTTGTTGTTAAATTGTTTCAGTTGTATCCTATTCTTTGTGACCCCATTTGAGGTTTTCTTGGCAAAAATACTGGAGAGGTTTGCCATTTCCTTTTCCAGCTCATTTTACAGATGAGGAAACTGAGGCAAACAGGGCTAAGTGAATTGCCCAGGGTCACAGTGTCTGAGGCCAGATTTGAACGCAGGAAAATGAGTCTTCCTGTCTCCAGACCTGACACTTTTATTCACTGTGCCACCTAGTTGCCCTAGTATGCTATAAAGAGAATAGCTTTTAGGCCAGTTTGGCTGGAACATAAAGTTTGTAGGGAAGTGTGGAAAGCCTGGAAAGATAGGCTGGCGGCATATGGTGAAAAGCTTTAAGTACCTATCAGGAATTTGTATTTATCCTACAGGCAACAGAGAGTTACTGAAGCTCCTTTAGCAGAATGGCGATCAGACCTGTGCCTCATGAGCATGCTTTTGGCAGCTGTGCATAGGATGAATTGGAGAGAGGAAAGGGATGGTTACAGAGAGACCTACAGAAATAGGTATTAAGGTCTTGAATTAAGGTGGTAATCATGGAGAGAAGAGGAAAGATGAAAGAGAAGTTAATGAGGTAGAACCAATGTGATCTGGCAATTAATTAAACCTGAGGAGGAGAAGATGGCTATGAGGTTGTGAGCTGGGAAACTGGAAAAATGGTGATATCCTCGATAGAAAGGGCAGTCAGGGGGAGGCATGGGTTTAAGAGGAAAGGTAAAGAGGTCTATTTTGGTCTTGATGAGCTTTACAAACCTACAGGACAGGTAAATGGAGATTCCCTGAAGGCAGTTGGAGATTTGGGCTGGAGTCCATAAGGAGGATGTCTGAACCAGATAACTGATGTAAGAGATGTGAAATCTGTGTGAAATCATGAGAGAAGGAGGAAAAGGAGAAAGAGGAGGAGGAGGAGGAAAAAGAATGAGGGGGCGGTTAGGTGGCACAGTGAATAGAGCACCGGCCCTATAGTCAGTAGGACCTGAGTTCAAATTCGGTCTCAGACAATTAATATAAAAACTAGCCATGTGACCTTGGGCAAGTCACTTAACCCCAATTGCCCTACCTTCCCCCCTCCAAAAAGAAGAAGAAAAAGAAGACAGACAGACAGACAGACAGAAAAGAGGACCCAACACAGGGCATTGTGGAACATTTGGAGTCCAGAATACCTGAATTCAAATTCAACCTTGGACCCTGTGACCCTGGGCAAATCACTTAACTTGCATCTGCCTCAGTTTTTTCATCCGTAAAATAGTGATAGTAATAGCACCTACGTCCCAGAGTTTATGTTAGGATCAAATAAGAATATTTGTCAAGAACACAGCTCAGTGCCTGGCACATTTCTCCTCTCCCTTCTCCTTTTCAAATTTGATTCCAGATCACTGTCCTTCCCTAATGTCTGTCCCTGATAGGCATATATACAAACTCTATGAGGTATCCATTCAGATACAGGTTGAAATATGAGCAACAGAAATTCTTCATGCCTTTTTCGGTATGGACAGACCAGATGTACTCCTCTGAGTGATTATACATCTCTCGCAGGAGGCTTAGCAATGTGTTAGAGATTAATGTAATCAAGTCAACATCATCTACAAAGGAACATCAGGAGGACTTCATCATCTGCAGGGAATTCCTCCTTGATCTAGACTCTGTAAAACTAGAAAGGGGATTCTATGGCAGGATGGCAGCTACGTGGTGAAATGGATAGCAGACTCATCTTCCTGAGTTCAAATCTGGTCTCAGACACCTGCTAGCTGTGTGACCCTGGGCAAGTCACTTAACCCTGTTTGCCTTAGTTTCCTCATCTGTAAAAGTGAGCTGGAGAAGGAAACGGCAAACTATTCCAGTATCTTTGCCAAGAAAACCCCAAACTGGGTCACCAAAAGTTGGACATGACTGAAAAACACTATTCATAGGAAGATACAGTCAAAGTCATAAACAGAAAGTCACCTCTCTAAAAACTCATCAAAGCGATCAGGTTTCCCTGATTAATTCCATGAATAAATATTTTATATTTTTCCCCAGGTGTGTAACTCTGAATTTTTCATTTAATCACTCTGAGGAATAATTTCCCACCAGCTGTACTTCTTGAAGTAAACTCCAACAAGATCATGCTCCCAGGATACCTTGTCACCAGGAAACTCTTCATCCTGCAAGATTGCATCAGCTTTGGTACTCATGCCTCATCAGTACCCTCAGTATCCTCTGAGCCCTCTGACTGGAGGGCTGGAGAGCAAGGCAGAGGACTCCTCCCAAAGCCTCCATTTAAAGAAGGTTCCTTGGCCTGCCAACTTTTCAGTTCCTGCTAGCTGCACTCCTTGGACTGAAGTTAGATGTTTAAGAACTAGCTCTCCAAAAAAGTGTATGTAAAAGCCACTTTTAAGATAAATCTGCTTCATTAAGATTTTCATGTCTAGATAATCTATAAAACTCCACCATCCCCCCAGTGCCCAGGCTACTTTTTACACCCCTTCCCCTTCAGTTACCTTTTGTGTATTGTCTTCTGTCATTAACTTGTAAGCTCCTTGATGGCAGGTGTAACTCCAGTCCCAAAGTCAATTGGTATGGAACTTGCCCCTCATTGGTGGAGATCAATACATGAAGGATAGCTTTCACTGCTTAGGGACTGTATTTTCTTTTCCTTATTTGCATCCCCAGTGCTAGCATAGAGACTGGCACATAGTGAGCACTTAATGTTGCTGACTGACTGACTGATCTGCCCTACTGAAAGAAATACATACATGAATGTGATCACACACCCCTTGATATATTCTTTCTCTTCCACTTCATAATTCTTAGCAATAACGCCCTATTTTATATTCTTTTTAAAAATTTTATTTATTAATTAATTTAATTTATTAAATTAATTTTAATTAAATAATTTAATTAATTAAATGGAATAAAACAAGCATTTTCATAATATAGTATAATTTTTAAAAGATGATTACATATGAAACTGCAAATCTATTAAGTACAACTTGATATTCCTTTTAAATATTTAATAGAGTTTTTATGTACATTTCTTTTTATCTTTCTTTTTTAAAAAATGCAACTAAATTTTCTGGGTAGTGTTGTGTGCCCAAATTCACAGTAAGGGACTGACTGAACAAAGTCTGAGTCAGTAAAGCTCTTCAGGATCACTGGACAATAATCTCTGGAGATTATCCAACTGCAAATACATCATTAAATCCATTTTCATTATGAATCGGCCTGGCTAATCACTCCTGCAAGGAAAGACATGGATACCTGTTGGTGGTCTGGTTAGAGAGAAGTATTAGTGTCCGATAAATCCCTTTAGCTCTTCTCTTCAGAGAGCTTCTTTGGCAAATAAGGAATAAGGTTATATCTGAAGAAGCAAAGGGCAGTCTCTTAGGAAGCAGGGGGATCAGGCTAGGATTAAAAATGATCCTTGGCATAAAGAGAGCCAGCCATAAACAGGGGTGTGCTGGTAAATGTTTAAGAAATGATTCTCAAAAAATTGCATGTAGAAGTCACTTTTAAGATTAATATGCATCACTGACATTTTCTCCATCACTTTCTCAAGTCTAAACAATCAACAAAACAATAAATTAAGTCTAGATTTTTGGCATTTGTGATTTCTGAGGTATAAACGCTCACACTGAAAATTTAACAATTGGCTCTCAGAACTGCTATGAGCTGCCTCCAGCATACCCCTGGTCATAAGGGCTTCTTTTCCTCAGGGAGAAAGTATCCCTGTACTCTAAGTCAGGGGACTAAGATTGCAGCAACCATACTTCCATCTCATCTACACCCCTAATAAAAGAGACTTCCCATATGATGCCTCCTTGTCCAATACAGTCAATTCATCACACAAGAAAGTGATTCTTTCCTTGGACAGAGTATTTTCTACCAAGTGTGGTGTAATAAAGAGTATGTTAGACCTGAGTTTGAATTTCATCTCTGATCTTTACTAGCATGTGGCCACAGACAAGTCACATTACTTCTCTGAGCTTTGGCTTCCTTATCTATAAAACAGTGATCATAATATTGATGAAATTGTTTATAGGCCCCTTCTAAACCTTAAAATATCCTATGTAAATGTCAGCTAATATTGTTACTGAAATGGCTCATTCCAGGGTAATTAATGACTTTCTATTTCCAAGAGGTAGCATAGTATAGTGGATTGGTACTGGACTTGCTGTCAGAAAGTGATGGGTTCAAATCCTACTTCAGATATTTGTTGACTATGTGACCTTGGACAAGTCATTTAACTCTGTGCCTCATCTATAAAATGAGGGGATTGGACTAAATGGCCTTTAAAGTCCACTCTAACTCCATATTTATGATTCTAAATCCAATTGTCTTCTCTCAGCTCTTACCATCATGGATCTGTAATAATCTAACTGGTCTCTGTGTCCCTAATCTCCCTTTCAAATCCATTCTTCACATTGCTACCAAAATAATCTTCCTAATGCCTAGGTTCTATGAGCTTATTCCCCATAAACTCAAATTCCTAAACATTCAGAAGCTCCCTATATTTCAGCCAAACTGGACTCTAATCAACATCCTCCATGTCCAGAATGGTCTGTCTTCACATCCCCACCTGTTGAAATTCTTCCCTTCTTTCTAGACTAAACTCATTCCTCAAAGAGTCTTTCCCTGATCCTTCCCAGAGAGAGGTAATTAAGCCTTCTTGGAATCTCCTGCCTCTCTGGTCGAATCCTCTTAACCAATGATCTTATTCTAATATGTTCTATTTATCTGTATATGCATCTCATCACCTGAATAGACTGCAAGCTCTTTAAGGAAGGAAATGAATCATTTTCTATTTTTGTATCTTCTACACCTGCCTTATAGGAGGTGACTGACCAATGTTTATTGAATTGAGTTCTTTGAATAAATAGGTGATCCTAGTAAAAGAAGTCAGTGCTAAAGACAACCAGTGCTTTTTTTGGTGACAGCAAAGAATTAGAAACAAAATGGATGCTCGTTAATTGGAGAATGGCTCAACAAATCTGTGTCATATGAATGAGTGGGATATCGTCATTATTTAGTTATTTCAGCAAGTTCTGACTCTTCATAACCCCATTTGGGGTTTTCTTGGCAGAATTACTAGAGTGGTTTGCCATTTCCTTCTCCAGTTCATTTTACAAATGAGGAAACTGAGGCAGAGTTAAGTGACTTGCCCAGGGTCATACTGCTAGTAAGTGTCTAAGGCTGGATTTGAAGTCAGGTTTTCCCTACTCAAGGTTTGGTGTTCCATCCACTGAACCATCTAGCTGCCAAATAGCTACAGAAACGATGAATGTGATGAATGCAGAGAAGACTGAAAGACTTACATGAACAGATTGAAAGTTAGCAAAGTCGGGGTGGCTAGGTGGCGCAGTGAGTAAAGTGCCAGCCCTGGAGTCAGGAGGACATGAGTTCAGTTCCAGCCTCAGACACTTAACACCCACACAAAAAAAAAAACTAGCCGTATAACCTTGGGCAAGTTACTTAACCCCTATTGCCCTCCAAAAAGGCAAAAAAAAAAAAAAAGTAAGCAAAGTCAAGAACACAATATGCATGATAACTACAACAATGTAAATCTATGACTACTATAAAATAATCACAAATGAATATGGCAAAATTATAAAGAACAAGACTGAACCCCCCAAAAAGACACATAAGAAGACATCTCTCTACTTTGCAAAGCTGGGGGGAGGGGTCCATGAATATAAAACATTGCATATGTATATATGTAATATATGTGTATATGTAGATATATATACACATATATATACACATACATTAATATATGTTTTGCTGAATTTTCTTCTTCTTTTTCCTTTAAAAATATCATAATAGATTGCTTCTGGGAGGTAAGAAGGGGAGGGATACAAGGACAAATCAAACCAATATTAAAACTAAACAAATGAATTTAAAAAAATTTTAATAGTACCAATGCTGTATTATCCACCATCATCACCATACCTTTCCTTTTTATTCCTTGTTTATGAATTCATGAGATAGTTTTTTAAAAAAGTAAAAGTTTTTTAAGTTATACACGAGATCTAAGACAACT
This sequence comes from Petaurus breviceps papuanus, assembly GCF_028583685.1. NCBI lineage: Eukaryota > Metazoa > Chordata > Mammalia > Diprotodontia > Petauridae > Petaurus > Petaurus breviceps. The sequence goes on from NW_027187349.1 coordinate 1,088,834, forward strand.
CCAAAAGATTCATGATGGAAAATGCTATCCACAACCAGAAAAAGAACTATGGAGTCTGAATGCAGATCATACTATTTATTCTCTCTTTTTTTGTTTCTTGTTTCTTGTGCTTCCTCCCATTGGTTCTAATTCTTCTTTACAACATAACAATGTGAAAATATGTTTAATATGAATGTATACGTAGGGCCTATATAAGATTGCACTGTCTTGGGGTGGAAGGAGAGAAGGGGAGAAAATTTGGAACTCAATATCTTATGGAAGTGAATGTTGAAAACTAAAAAAATAATTAATTAATATTTTAAGAAAATAAAAGTTAAACATCAATTCAGACCTTAAACAACAATGTATGACAATAACATAAAAGATGTTCTGAGCCAATTTGTTTAAAGTGCCAATTAAATGAGCTACTTCTGGAGCTTTCAACCATATCCCCAGAATATTGAGGCAGAGCCATGGGCATTGCCTTCTCAGAAAAGCAGCCTAGGGGGAAAAAAGAAATGCAGCCTAGGTTGTGTCTGAATGGCCTGCTCATCACAGACTCACCTGGCCTGGACAACAGTAACAGACTGATACAACAGGAAAGGCACCAAATGTATCTGCACAGGGGGAGAGAAAACACAGACACAGGACTCTGATTCCCAGGCTGTCTTCCCTCCCATGAGCATAGCGGGAGAGACACCCCCACATCAGGGATGACTTGCAGGCAACCCAAACATAGCAGTCATTACTCTTCCCAAGTCCCAGAGGCATATGTGAGTCTGAATCTGGCTCTGCAATATAATCAGTTCTACCAAAAGGTACCATAGTTTCATCCAGCCTAATTATCCACTGCAGCAGCCAAGGCTCTTCCTCCTCCTTAAATCTCTCCATTACCATCCCCACCCTGACTATAATGTTTACTTTAGTCACAGTGCTGACAGTATGCTACAGATACTAAGTGCTATGAGTTCAGAGAATGAAGAGAACGTTAGGTACTAATGGGCTCAAAATAGAGCTCCTGATGGCTGAACAAATTAGAATATATTAATGTAATGGAATACAATTGTGCCAAGAAATGATAAAAGGGACAGTTTCAGAGAATTTTGGGAAGACTTGTATGAACTGATACAGAGGGAAGTATGAAGAAACAAGAAAACAATGTATACAATAATACCGCTGTAAAAACAAACACCTTTGAAACCTTTAAGAATTTTGATAAATGCAGTGACTAACCATAATTCCACAGGACCAAAGATGAAAGATGCTACTCACTTCCTGACAAGAGAAGTGACAGGCTCAGAGTATAGAATGAAATATATATGTATATATATATATATATATATATATGTATATATATATATATACATATATATATATATATATACACACTTTGGAAATGATCCATTCAGGAATTCTTTTCTTGCTTATGCATATTTGTTATAAGGGTTTCTTTTCTTCTTTTTTTTTCAATGGTGGTGATTGGGGGGATGATTTTTTGTTTCACTGAAAAATATAAAATTTCATTTTAAAATAATTTAAAATGTAAAAAAACACAAAGGTCTCATGGAGAATCACTTTTTTGAACTATGCTTTAAAGAAGGAATAGCTATTTATAGTATATTTAGGGGGACATGGTAGACAAATTTGACAGGAACCAAGGGTCCATATAAAGATAATGGAGTTGGGGAAAGAAATAAATATTTCTATGGAACATGCCAGGCACTTTACAAATACTATCTTGTTTTATTCTCACAATAACCTTAGAAGATAGGTACTGTTCTTATCCCCATTTTACGGTTGAGGAAACTGAGGTTAAAGTGATTTACCCAGGGTCATGTTGTTAGGAAGTATCTAAGGCTGGATTTGAGCTGAGGTCTTCCTGACTCCACGTCCAGCACTCTATGTACTCTGCCACCTAGATGATGAGATAATATTGGGATCATTATGTGAAGAATGTTGAACACTAGGATAAGGAGACTGGACATTACTTATCCTGGAGATAATCAGTTATTTTTCAGACAAGTCACTGTTTCTGCAGAAGTCAGAATTCAGATATTTTGGCTAGGTTGGTGTATGGGAAAATTCTCTTGCTAGAAATTAGAAAGTTGTTTTGCCCCAATTTTTTAGATTTATCCAAAGTATGTCATTACCTTGACAATTCAATTTTAAATAGAAGAAAAATGAGTCCAAGTGACTTAAATCAATCAGTTCTAATCTCTTTCAAAATAGACAAAAAGACACATTGTTTACCTCATATTTTTAAAAAGGACAACATTGGCATTTTTGACCTGCTAGGCTCCTGCTATAAACCAAAGAAAGGCTTTCTTTATGAATATAGAAAAAACACCATTGATCACACACAGGACTTTTTATCTCTGCCTACTTAGTGCTAAGTCATCAAATGGGATAGTATGTGTTAGGAGCTTAGCCCAGTCTCTGGCACACAGTAGGTGCTTAATAAATGCTTGTTCCCTCCCTTGCACAATCTGCCATCTTTCAGGCAAAATGACACATATGCAATGTGAGCAAGTTTATGTATTGGGTGAAGGAAGTCAGGCTTTCCTGTTTGAAGGAGTACCCAGAGTTAGTATCTTCTTCATCAGCTCACCACAAAACCAGAAATTGTTGCCCCCAACTCATCCTCTTGAGTTCAAATATTAAAGGTTTTGTTAAAAGGCAAATGTTTTACATGGAAGCCTAATTTAGGTATAGAGAATTAGAGGAACTTCTTGGACTCCATGCTTTTTGTGGCTGGCCCCTGGTCCAGAAGCTAGAGAAATGAATCATCTTTGATTTTTTTTCTCATCCCCACATCCAATAAATTACCAACTCCTACTGATTCTAACTCTGAACCATCTGTCCCAACTGCCTCTTTAGGGGCAGCGAGGTGGTGAAGTGAATAGAGTACTGGCCCTGGAGTCAGGAGGACGTGAGTTAAACTCCCAGACACTTGGCACTTACTAGCTGTGTGACCTTGGGCAAGTCACTTAACCCCAATTGCCTTGCCTCCAAAAACAAAACAAAAAACAATTGCCTCCTCACTTATATGTACTCACTACTTGTAGAAATATATGTACATGCCTCCTTCTCAATATATGTACAAAGCCACTATCCTGGTTAAGACCCTCATATTTCTTTTTTGCTTTTTGGAGGGAAATTGGGGTTAAGTGACTTGCCCAAGGTCACATGGCTAGTAAGTGTTAAATCCCTGAGTCCGGATTTGAATTCAGGTCCTCCTGACTCCAGGGCTGGTGCTCTATTCACTGCACCACCTAGCTGCCCCATGGACCCTCATATTTCAATAGCCTATTAATTGGTCTTCCAGCTTTCAGTGTTTTCCTCCTCCAATCCATCCTTTACTGAGCTACACAAATAATATGAATGAATCAGACCATGTCACTCTGTACTCTAAAAACTCCTCTTAATCCTGGCATTTAAGGTCCATCATAGCCTCATGACTTTACCCCCCTTGACAATTCTATTTTTTTTTTAAGGGGAGAAGGCAAGGCAACTTCTATTTCATGTTACTCTTTTCTTTCCCACACTTTGTTACCGCCAAATTTTCTACTATTTCCCAAATCATCACTCTGTTTATTCATATAGGAATGTGTCTTCCTCATCTCCATTTTCAGGATTTTTCTGTTTTTCAAGGAGGAAGGGGAATAAACATTTCTATAACACCTAATAGGCACCACACACTTTTTATAAATATCTCATTTTATTCGAACAACCAAGGTAAGTGCTTATTATTACCCCATTTTCCACTTGAGGAAACGGACCAACAGAGGTTGAAGTGACTTGTCCACAGCCAGTGAGTGTCAGAGGCCAGACTGGAATTTAAATCTTTCTGACTCCAGATACTCTGCTATTAGCTCAGTTCTGATGTCTTTGCCTCCTATATTAAATCCTGCTTTAACATTTACTAATTATATGGCCCTGGACAAGTCAATTAACCTCCGTGAGCCTTAGGTTCCTCATCTGTATTGTTATCGTGAGAATAAAAAGAAATGATGTTGCATGTAAAGTATTTTACAAACCTTAAAGGACGATATAAATGGCAGATACCATTATTACTGGGAAAGAATGCAATGTGTATTCCAGTGGAACTGGGATCTCATTTGAATTGTTCCTTCTAAGGGTGTAATTCCCAATTCATACATGCTTACCTGTCCTGTCCTGTTTCTTGTCCAGCATCTCCTAGAAGTTCCCACAAGGGTGGGGTCCTCCCAGCATGTTACGCCCAGGTCTTTCTTGCTTCCTCTGGATATCTGCAGGTGACTGCTGGAGCCTTCTGGCTGTCCACTTGTCACACCCCTCATCCTTGTCACTTCCCCAGTACATCTCTTCCTTTCATCCATTTTCCTGATTGACAGGTACCAGGTAATATGAAGGGGTGGGGGAAAGAATACTGAGGGGACCAGGGAAGATTTTGTAGAGGAGGAGAGCCTTGGAGGAAGATAAGGATTCTGAGAGGTATGAATTCATGAATGAATGGAAAAAGTCTTTATTATGCACTTACTGTGTGCTAGACACCATGCTAAGCACTAAAGATACAAATATAAGCTAACCAGGCAGTCCTGAGTCCCTGCCCTCTAATGGTGAAGATAACACATAAAGTGAATCCAGGAGGCAGTGGAGGAAGATGTTGACAGAGGAAAGTTTGCAAATAACCAGGAAGAGTCATGGTGGCCAGATTCCAAGACAAAGTATCAGAGTTTAGGGTCTAGGAGGCATCATCTAAGTTCTGGTGACCAGAAATCTACCGAGTAATTAACTCCACAGTAGAGTCACCAGAGGTACAAAATTCCATGTGGCTGTGGCAGCACAGAATACAGCATATCGATAATGCACTGCTGAACAAGCCAAAATACATTACAGAGTCTTCTATCCTTTTGTTTCAGAAAATGCCACTGAACACAATCTATTCTGGAGAACACAAATTTGAAAATGGTACATAATATATAAAAAGTATTTTCTAGCCTTGGAAAGTCTGAGGATTGCTACTGTGATCACATATAACTATTTGACTTGTACGAAGTAATGATTAGGGAAGAAAGAAGAAACACATTACTGTGAATGAAACATAGTCAACCTTTTATTTCTACTTTAGGCTCTTATTTAATAAATTTCATGTGTTAAACTCTCCCAGAAATCTGAGCTACTGAAAAGTCAAAAGTTCAGTGATTTTTTCATGGTGCAGGAAAGTGACCCAAGCATCTTGACCCTCTAAAGCCCTGGGCCTTATCATCAACTCATTCCATAACTAGGGTCACAGCAGGTCATAAAAAGTAAAAAGGGAATTGGACTCCCTTAGTACTGAGAGACCTGGACCCATTAGAATCTCATTACTTACCACTGCATTTAAACCCAGTTTTCCCTGAGTCAGGAACACTCATCCTCTTGAGTTAAAATCTGGCCTTACACTAGCTGTATGACCTTGGGCAAGTCACTTAACCTTGCTTGCCTCAGGTTCCTCATTTGTAAAATGAGCTGGAGAAGGAAATGGCAAACCACTTCAGTATCTTTGCCAAGAAAACCCTAAAAAGGGTCACAAAGAGTCAGACACGACTGAAAAACCTGAGTATTTATTATTGCTTGCTATTAGATTTGATTCTAGATCTATCCAAATCCAGGTCCAATCCTAATTTATACATTGTATGAACTCTACACTGCACGTTGAACCCTTACCAAGAAGAAACTACCTACATGGAGCAAAAGACCCTGCTTGATTGATTAAAAGCCCCGCCTAAGAAAGATATATCAATAATAAGCACTAGGATTTGTTTTAAGATTTGCAAAGTGTTGACATGTTCTCTCACCTGAGCCTCACAACAACCCTTTCAGGTAGTATGAAGTAGGTGCTAATATTATCCCTATATTGCAAGTAAGGAAACTGAGGTAGAGAGAGGTTAAATGACTTGTCCAAGGTCACATGACTAATAAGTATCTGGAGCAGAATTGGAACTTAGGTTTTCTTAACTCTTAAATTTGACATTCTATCCGATATCCCACCTCGGCTGCCTATACTTATATAAGGCATGTTCCTCATTGAGGATCCTTATGGGTTGGAAAAATAAATATGTAAACCCATATCCAAACAAGCCCTTATCTCTCTGTATTAAGGGGTACATAGTTTGCCTGTTCTCTTCCTGGTTAAGTTCGATCTCCTTGAGAGCAGAGATGGTGTTTTTATTTTTCTTTTTATCTCCAGCACATACGAGCCGGGCACAGGGAAAGTGCTTAATAAGAGTTTGAGGATGGATTGCAGGAAAAGGGGAAGGCACAATACAAGTTTATTTACTGGACTACTGACCCGGGCAGAGGCTACAGATCACAAACATGGGGCGGGGCGGTACACTGGTCAATTCCCGGGTTCCCTTCCAGTCCCAGCGGACATTCCACCCTTTCCTGGAAGCCTTCCCTGAGACCCCTTGTGGAACTTACCAATTAAGAGTGGGAGCTCCTGGGGGAGGGGGGGGTCTCTTCTTGTGTCCAGCACTGAGCCGGACACATAAGGAGGCACTTAATAAATGTTTATTAAAAAATTTTAATTACAACTTAATAAATGAATAATTAATTTCCCTATTAGAAGGTAAGCTTCTTGAGGGCAGGGGCGGCGGAGCGTTTGCCTCCCTTGATGCTCAGCACACACTAAATACACTTATGTGTTTAATAAATGTTGATTAATTTCCCTATTAGAAGGGCAGCTCCCTGGGGGCAGGACGGAGCTTTTGCCTCTCGGTGCCCAGCACCCAGTAGGCTCTTCGCAAAGCTCGTGGCCGGGCTACGAGACGCGGAGCGCTCGCCGGACGCCCGCGGCCTCGCGTAGCCAGGGCTGGGGCCGCTGGGCACCAGTGGGCCGGCCGAGCACCAAGCGGTTCCCGAGCGGGTTAAAAGCACCCAGCGAGCTCCCGCAGACAGAGCAGGAACAAAGCGCGCCGAGCGTCCGGGGGAGGGAGAGGAGGAGGAAGAAGGAGGAAGGATCGCCGGGGTCGGCGGCGGGCTGGAGGGAGAGGGAGGAGGAGGAGGAGGAGAAGGAGGAAGAGGAGGGGGGCGGGCCGAGGACTGAGGGCAGGGAAGGGAAAGAGAGGAAGAAGTTTTAAAGCAGCAGCAGCAGCCGCCGCGGCGGAGCGAGGGCGGCTCGGCAGCAGCGGGCGCGCACGGCGGCAGAGCCAGGGCTCGCGGGGAGCCCGCTGGGAGCGCGCGGGCCGGAGCCGGGCTCGCTCGCTCGGTGCCATGCATTAAATGAAGCGGCCGCCGGGCTCCTGCGGGGTGAGTTAGCGCCGCCGGAGCGCTCCGGCCACGGGAGGCGGAGGCAGCGGGAGCAGCAGCAGCAGCAGCGGCGGCCGCCGCAGGCACGGACTGAGCAGCAGCCGCGGCCGCCCCCCGAGCGCCGCGGCCCAGCCCCAGCGGCCCCAGCGGCCCCCTCCGGGAGCCGGCCTCGGCCAAGTCCAGCCCGGGAGAGGGGAGAGCGGCCGGGCCAGTCCCAGCCCGGAGGATCCGCCCTCCAGCCATGGCGACCAAGGTGAGGCGGGGCCGCGCGAGCCGAACCGGGCCGAGCGGACTGACCGAACTCTGGCCAGACCGCGCGAGGGGTGGCCCGGGGGGGGGGAGGGGAGAGAAGGGAGGAAGGGGCTGGGGAGGCTCCCCCTAGCTGGGAGCCACGCTGACACCCTCCCCTCCCCAGGGGGCCGTCTCCCAGGGGTCGGGGTCCGGGCGAAGGAGGAGTTCAAGGCCGCCCCTTTCTAGAGGAGGGACTGGAAGAGCTGCGCCCCCTCCCCAAGGTGGGGAAGGAGGCCTGGCGCGTCCCCCCCTTCTGCTCTGAAAACTTTTCACCTGAGTGTTAGTTTCCAGTCCACCCTCCAAGGGAAGAGGAAGGGGAAGGGGGGGGGAGAGAGGAAGGTTAAAGTCCCCTGGAGTCGGGAAGGAGCGTCCCGACCCCCCTCCCCGGGGTTTGATCCCCTGGGGCGCCCAGGACCACTCCCACCTTCCCCACCCTTCCTGCAGCCCCCGCCTGGCCGAGAATAGAGTCGGGGTTCCCCAGACTCCCAGACGAGTGTCCCAGAAATGCTGGCCCTTGGGGGTGAGGCTTAAAAAGTTTGCTGCCTGCATGGAGAAGAAAAACTAAAATTAAACGCTACGCGAATCGGCTTCCTTCGCGTCGCTACGCTTTTCGGTGCCACGGGGAAGGGCTGCCTTCCTTGGCGTGTGTGTGCGTTGGTGAGTTACGCTGGAAGAAGGCAGGGGACCTGGCGAGTTGGTGGGACTTGGACTCACAAATGGTCCCTTTCCAAAGAGGGCTGCTTGTCACCATGTCAGGTTGGTGATATTAAGAGACAGCTTTTGCAATCGGGGTTATGTAATGCACTCTCTGTTCGGTCCCTTCCCTTACCTGGGTATTTATCTTATTTAAAATGGGCACAGGTAAGCCATTTGTCACTGAGCCAGTGATAATGTGTTTGATAAAGCTTGCAGCGTGAATGTCCTGGGTTGGTTTTTTTGTTCTTTTGAGTTTTTCTAGTGTCACTATATACTTTTGTAGCCTTTGGCCATATTATACCTTTTTTTTTTTTTTTGCATTAGTAATAAAAAGAAAAATGAGAATTTTGATAATATTCAGAAAAATGTAAATTACCTTTTTTGTTTACCAAACCATAAACTCCCAGTGGGGACTGATTTAAACTTTGTCTCCTCCCCTAGTTCTGCAGACCAGGTGTTCGGTAAATGTTGGGATTGAATTCTTATTTGTTTAATAATAATTACAATTTCATGAGGAGTCTGCTATGTACCTAGCACTATACTAAGAGCTTCACGATTGCTATCTCATTTGTTTCTCACTACTACTTTGAAAGGTGGGTGCTATTATCCACATTTTACAGATGGGGAAACTGAGGCAAACAGTGACTTCTCCAGAGTCACACAGTTAGTGTCTCAGGCTGCATTCAACTCAGCTTTACCTGCCTCCAGACCACTGTGCCACCTTGCTGTCCATCTCTTAGATGTGTTTATATAAAAGATGCAGATTATGGCCCAAGGAACTTGTTACACATTGTAATTGAAATCATTTTTTACTGTTAATATAAAACACACTACTCCCTAGTTTTATTTAAGTGGAATCATTCATCTTGCTGTCTTATAATATAAGTATTAATTTGTGATGACCTATCAAAATAAAGCTTAATATTCAGCACAAAGGTTTCTAAGGAAATCTGAAATAAACTATCAGACATGATCTGTGCACTTATCCCAAAACCTTAAAAAGTGGAACAGAGAGCTAGATTTAGTAATGGAATATTAGTGTGCTCTATCCTGAATATCCTTTTGCAATGAAATTAAAAAAATTCAGATTTAGCTAATCAGAAACACACCACACTTTATACCAAAACTTGAACTTAATTTTTTTCAGAAGTTCAGAAAGTTTGGTTTGGATATTTGTATTTGAGTGCACGCATTTCATGCAACCACTTCATGTGGTTGTATACTGATTAGACAGAGCTAAAATAGTTGTATACTTGTTACAATTTTGTTATCTACAGCATTCAGAAGGCAAATTTCTGTGTTTATTTGATAGTTTTTTTTTCTCTACCCCCAGTGGTACTTAGTCCAAGATTGCATTGGAACACATATTTCTGTTCAAAAGAAAAACATTCATGGTCAGCTTACTCTAAGGAAGCTTTTGCTTGACTTAGCATTTTTTTTTCCCCTTTTACTTTTCCTGTGAATAATGGTGGGTTCTATTGGATAAGTTGCTTTGTGTTTTTTATCCAACTCTTAATTTTGAGGAAGGCTCAACTTTGGATGTATCAAAGACCAAAATTGTTATAAAACCAAGTATTGGTATCACTATTGGTACTGGTCTCAGCATCCAAAGTAGGCAGTACTAAAGCAGAACCCAAATTTAGGACTTTGCACTGGTGGATTTTTTTAAACCACTATAATTCAGTACATATGCTTATAGTTATATATAAGTATAAGTGCACATACATGTTCGGTATTTGTGTACATATAAATATGGGAATGGGGTAAGTGTGTGTGTGTGTGTGTTGCATGTATGTAATTCAATACAATGCCAGACCTGAAGTCAGGAAGACCTGAGTTCCAGTCTTGCTGCAGACCTAACCTCTCTCAGCCCTGGTTTCTTCATCTGTGAAATGGGGATAATAATAGTACCTATCTTGAAGGGTTGTTTGAAGACTAAATGAAATAGCACATGTAATTGTTGTTCATTCATTTTAATCATGGCTCTTTTTGAGTCTATTTGAGGTTTTCTTGGCAAAGATACTAGAATGGTTTGCCTTTTCTCTCTTCAGTTACTTTTGCCGATGAGGAAACTGAGGCCAGTTTTCTGAGTGACTTGTCCAAGGTCATACAGCTAGTAGGTGTGTAAGTTTGGATTTGAACTCAGATCTTCCTAACTCCAGGCCCAAGGCTTTATCCACTTTGCCACTTAGCCGCCCCTGTAAAGGGCAAACCTTAAAGTGCTATGCAGATACTAGCTAGCTATGAATCAACAGAGAAACAAATACTCTTGTTCCAGTTATCCAGTTATTTCAGGTAGTATGGTTTCCTCTTCGGACAGTTGGGTGGCATAGGAGTCTGAAAGACTCCTCTTCCATTCTCTTACATTTACTAACTGTATGATCCTGGGTAAGTCACTTAACCCTGTTTGCCTCAGGTTTCTGCATTTGTCAAATGAGTTGAAAAAGGAAATGGCAAACCATTCCTTAGCTAACCATTCTTTGCTAAGACAACCTAAAATGGGATCACAAAGAGTTGGACACAACTGAAAAAAAATGACTCAGCAGCAACAACATCGTTCCCCTACCCCTAAATTTCTATGTCATTGTCTCGTCTCCCATCTCACCCTGTCAGCATTATTGACACAGTGCTAATTTCTGTGTGCTTCTTTTGTTGTCTTGTATTTCTCGTTACCTTTCTGCATTTTTAGGATCCTTTAATTCAAAGCATATTGTCATTCAGCTTAACAGTAATAAAAGTGGTTTTTAAGCTTGTTGGAGATACTTCTGACTGGAGCATACCAAGAAAAACAATAAAATAAAATTTAGGAATAAAAATGTTTACCTTTTTTCCTTCCCTCAATAAGGTTGTTTGCCTAATTTTGAAGTATCATTGTCTCTATTATTTCTTTGCTCCTACCTCCATTCCCAAATGGAAGGCTATATAATAGTTCATTATAAAAGGAACTAGAATAGGCTGTACCATGAATGAATGAAAAAGCATTTATTAAGCCTTTTGTATATATTTATGCCTGCCCTCAAGGAGTGTACATACAATTGGGTCTTGATTGAATGATCTTGTGTGGCCCATTTTACAGAGAAATGAAGTGAAGTGATCACATAGCTAACGAATGAATGAATGTCAGAGTCAGTATAAACCCAATCTAGGGCTCTTTGCAGTGGTAGGTTTTTAACCTTCTGACATCAGCAAAAAGTTTTACTGTAATTGAATGACTAATTCATATGAGGAACTTGTGAGTAAATGAAATGTTGATTGTCTGAAAAAGATGTCATTTTAAGAACTATCAGGAGTTATTTTTGCAAATGTTGCAGTATCCTCAAAAAGACATTTTTTTAAGTTGCTGAGAGTTTATACATGTAACTGAACACAGCACACATACATACATACATGCATGCCATGCATACACATTCATGACCCTTAGCTTTAATTTTCATGCCAGAGTTAGCATTTGGTTATCCAATGTAGATTACTTTTGGGTTGACATAATCATTATGACCTACTTTTTTTTTTCTTTTAAAAACATTTTTGAAGGCGTTCCTAACATTAATATTTTTTTATTCCCTCCTTTTCAGCCCTGGCTTCCAAAGTACAGTATTAGCCTCATGATGTTGTTTGTACTAAGCAGCTTGTCTCACTGAACTAAGTGGGTGTGGAATGTTGAAAATAACTAATAGGCAGTGATTGGACCATTCACAACAGCCCATGGAAATAAACACTGGAAGTAATATTTTTGGGCTTCTCCTAAGTCAGAGCTACCTTGTGACCAAAAATATATAATTTTTCCAAATGGCCTTAAGGATAAAACTTTGTTTCATACGTTCTTCAGTGCCTTTGACTGAGCCCTGATTTTACATTTAGAGAGGATCATGTTTCTTAAATGTCTTAAGAAGAAATGCAATTTACTTGTAGTACTTTGTGCCATAAAGATGAGAGGAACCAAGTTATTATGTGGACTTCATTAGGAAAATCTTTTCTTGTTTTTTTAAATCAGCATGGAAAATTTTCTGCAGTGTGTTTTCATGACCTCATTATTGTGCCTTCACTTGAACATTAACACACCTTTTGGTTTTATTTTCATTCTGTCTTAACTACTGAAGTAGTTTACCTGCCTCTTGTTCTCACTTAATTTGAAGAGATCTAAAGTTATTTTAGTGACAAGAGGGCATTGCTGAAGCAAACTCCAAAAATCTCATTTTAAACCATTTTCTTTTTCCCACCTAGACAATTCAGGACTTCATTAATGACTTATTAAAAACCCTTCCCACATTTAAAGCTTATTTTTTGTCAGAATCTTCAGTAATATTATTGCTAGTATTATATAATGCTTTAAGGTGTGCAGAACCCTTTACAGATATCGAATTTTATCTTCACACAACCTTTCAAGGTAGGGATTTATTAACCTTTAAAAACCATTTTACACAGGAGAGAATTGAGGTAGAGGTGAAATGACTTGCCCAAGGTCTCATAGACCTAAGTATTTGATGCCAGGTTTGAATTGAGATCTTCCCAGTACAGCCTTTTATCTATTGAGTCACCATTCAGATTTTCCAAGTACAACCTTTATCTGTCTATTGAGTCATCAATTGTGGATTGTTTTGTTCATAGGCTACAAAGTGTCATATTAATTTGAGATATTAACGGAATCTCCTAAGACTGAATTCCACTTATTTGAGGAATGCTTATAAATCCAACTATTCATCCAACAAACTGTGCCTTTTTGGCAAAGTTTCTAGGATTCTTTACAAAGGGAGAAGGGGCGGGGGAAGCAGAATGGTAAACAAAAATAAAGCTTCAAGCTAAACACATAATTAATCAACAGGCATTTATTAAACACATACTATCATAGACCAGGCATCATGCTAAGCCTAGGGATACAAAAAAACACAGACATAGCCCCTGCTGTCATATAACGTAGGCCATTTACACACATGTACATGTACATGTACACATACATATACATACACACACATATATTCATCACCCATTCTTAATCCCCATCAAACACCAAAAAAAGCCAGTTTTTTAAAAATTTCTGGTTGAACTTTGGAGCAGCAAGACCAGTTCAGCATCACTATTGTTCTCTGTCAGATTTTCTTGACTATTACTTGAAGTCACATGATACACTTAGTCTTTAGAAATTGTCGATGTAATGTTTGTTAGAGGATGGTATTCAATATGACTCAATTTTCCTAAGCTATTTTAAGTATCTGAAAATTGAGTCATACAGTGCATCATTACCTGCAGAGGTAGCTTTTTAAATAAGTCATAACTTTTGTGGTTGTTGAGTAAGTCAGAGAAACCTTTGATGTTTTTGGGGAGTGAGTTATCCAGGCAGGGTGAAGACATCATCCCTCTTAAGATTTGTGCAGTTTGAAAGAAGCCAAGTTTAGTGGTAAAGAGCTCTTCTCCATTTGGAGTTAGAGGATATGGGTTTGAATTCCAGCTTTGTTACTCATTTTTTAACCTTTTGTTACTTTTTTTGTAACTTTGGGCAAATTACTTCAATTCTGGCCTTTAGCTACCTCTCCTGAAGAATAACAGATCACCAAGATGACCTCCAGAGTTCCTTTAGTTCTGAACCATGATAGGATCTCAGGTTCTTCATGAGAAGGAGGTATACACAGTCACCTTATAAATTTGACTTACCTTATGTCTGATTGCAAAATAATCTCCCAAGACTAGTCAGGTGTGGTTTTTTTTTTTTTTAGATGTATTTAGGTCAGGCTGTTCACTGAAAGTTAGTGATTAATGATGAAGAATTACATGAGTTAAATCTATCTTTTACTTTTTTTTTTGCTTTTTGGAGGGGGAGGGCAGGGCAGTTGGGGTTAAGTGACTCGCCCAAGGTCACACAGCTAGTTTTTGTGTTAAGTGTCTGAGGCTGGATTTGAACTCAGGTCCTCCTTATTCCTGGGCTGATGCTCTATTCACTAAGCCACCTAGCCACCCTAATCACTATCTTTTAGAAAATTGATAAAACTTTTAGAAAATCTGTAACTATTAAAAAAAACTTATCTAGTGAGATTCCCAAAAATGTGTCACAAAAAAATATACATTCTGAAAACTAGATCCTTTTTTCTTTTCATTGCAATACATTGAAAAGCATAACTGACTCAAGAACTCTTGAGCTGAGTTCAAGAGATTTTGGTCAGTCTTCCCTCTGAGATTTACCTGAGTAACCTTGGGCAAGTCACTCAAATTCTTTAGGCCTCAATTTCTTTATCTGTCAAATGAGTGGGTTAGATTAAAATGGCCTGAGGTTCCTTCCAGATTGAGTTCTGTGATCTTACAGTTTATGTTATAAGCAGATTTCTGTACTTTTCCATTTCCAATTAGATTAGATTAAATAATTGATTAAATGCCTTTTAATGTGCCAAGCACCAACTGCTAAACACTGAGAATGCAGATTGAAGCAAAAAGAAAAAACAATCACTGCCCTCAAGGAGCTTACATTTTTAACCAGGGAATATTATCCATAAAAGGAAGCTGAAGACAGGAGCTGGGGAAGGCCTTCCATACAGCTCTGGACCTTGGCCTGGTTAAATGGTTGGTTTAGGTACTTACTTCCTCATGTGGGGGTTCCAAAGAGGAACTTGCTCCCCAGTGGGGTAGGAGGCAGCAGGGAGTCTCCAAAGTGTCCATTCCTTTCACCAAGGTAGAAGTGGAAAAGTCTGGAGAGTCCAGGGCTTACTTCTGGGCTAGACTGTATGGAAAATACTTTTAGCATGAGCAGAAACATAGCCATTTTTGTTATTTCAATCCTGTCCAACTCTTTGTGACCCTCTTTGGTACTTTCTTGGCAAAGATACTGGAGTGGTTTGCCATTTCTTTCTCTAGCTTCTTTTACAGATGAGGAAACTGAAGGTTAAGGGAATTGCCCAGGGTCACACAGTTAGTAAATGGCTTGGCATTCTATCCATTGTGCCTCCTAGCTGCCCTCCAAAGGATCAGCAGTGATAACTATTCACATTTATATGTTACTGTAAGCTTTACAAAGTCCTTTCTTTAAAACAACCTTGTGATGTATAGGTATTGCAAATATTATGACTCTCATATTCAGATAAGGAAATGAATTCAGGAAGGATAAATGTTTTGCCTAGAGTTGTGTAACTAGTGAGCTTCATAGCAAGGATTTGAAACTCATTTTTTTTCTATGACTTTTCATAAAAGTCCAGCGAGCTACCTCTCAGTGAAAAGGCTGACACACTCACAGTTACAAAATATCAGCTTGAACACCCAGTTCCTCAATCTGGTCGATTCCCATGATCCACTTCTCCAATTTTCTTAGCGATATAGAGGGATGGCCAAACCTTTGTTCTTATACTCACCTGTAACATGTGTACCACTTCCCATGTTCAGAAATTCTAAAACTTATTTATTTGCTTATGTCATCTTTTGTCATTCCATTTCTGCCTCTGTTGTAAATCAGAGTAGTAAAACTCTTAAAGCTGTTTGTTCTCATTTATAACTTCCAGTCTCTTACAGAACTGTTCCAGGCCATTCCCATTCCCTCTGCTTTGTCTATACTCTCCTCCCTCCCCTTCCATATGTAGCCCTCTACTTTCAAGCCCTTTACTTCCTTATACAATAGACCAAACCCACAACCTGCATTACTCCCATCATCCTTCATCCTTAACCCTTAACTGCTGAATAGAGTTTGAAGTCACAAAACCATACTGACAATGGGCTACTCCAAATTTGTACTTCCTAATTGATTCTCTCTCCCACTCATCAGAGCAACTGCCCTAAACTTTCTCTTCTTTCCTCCAACCTCTTACAGCTCCCCCGTCACCTACCCTAAGGAATCTGTACTTATTGCTGTTCAGTCTTTCTTCAGTCCGACTCTTCCTGACCCCATTTTGGATTTTCTTGGCAAAGATATGGAGTGGTTTGCCATTTCCTTCTCCAGCTCATTTTGCAGGTGAGGAAACTGAGACAAACAGGGTTAAGTGACTTGCCCAGGATCACGCAGCTAGTAAGTGTCTAAGGCCAGATCGGAACTGAGGAGGATGACTCTTCCTGACTCCAGGTCTAGCACTCTGTCCACTGTGCCTGCCAATATTTATACTTACTTTCTGAACATTGAGTCTATTTGATAAGAATTTCCTTTCCCCTCCTCCCCTTTTTATCTTATACCCTCCCAGTATCATCTCTACTTACTATCTGCTCCTTCAGTCAAGCCCCAGGAGAGGTCCTCCTGCCCTAGGTCAGTCCTTCTACTTTAATCCCATTTCTCCCAGCTTCCTTCTGCTCCCATTATATCCCCTCTCTCACTATGCTCAGTCTCTCCCCATCTAGTTTTCTACCCTGAAGTCTAGAAACACAAAACTTCCCTTTTCAGCTGAACTCCTTTAAAAAGCCATCCATCCACACATGTTGCCTCCACTTCTCTTTTCTCCAATTTCTTACCACACCAATGCATCCTAAGTAATCCTAGAAGTAATTTTCCTTAAGTGCAAATAGGACTGGGGTTTCCTGAGTCATTCAGCTCCAGTGGCCTCTTAAGGCCTCCAGGATAAAAGAATCTCATCCATTTATCTTCTAAAGTTTCTCGCAGCCAGGCCCCAACCCCCCTTGGGTATTACTACCCTTCCTTAAAAAAAAAACAAATAATATTTTTTCCAGTTATATGTAAAAAGTTTGAACATTTATACAATATTTTGAGTTTCAAGTTTTTTTCCCTCCCTCCCCTCCTTTATTCCTCAAATGGTAAACAATTTGATGTAGTTTACATTTGTGCAGTCATGTAAAACATTTCCATATTAGTCACACTGTGAAAGAAGAAAGAGACCAAAAGGAAAAAACTAGGAAAAAAAATAAAGAATGTGAAAATAGCATGTTTCAGTCTGCATTCAGAGTCCAACAGTTTTTCTCTGGATGTGAGTAGTATTTTCCATCACGAGTCCTTTGTAACTGTCTTAGATCATTGTATTGCTGAGAAGAGCCAAGATGTTCATAGTTGATCATCACACAGTGTTGCTGTTACTGTGTACAATGTTCTCCTGGTTCTGCTCATTTCACTTTGCATCAGTTCATATAAGGCATTCCAGGTTCTTCTGAAATTAGTCTGCTCCTCATTTCTTATAGCACAAAAGTATTCCATTATATTCGTATATCACAACTTGTGCAGCCATTCCCTAGTTGACAGGTATCACTACCCTTCTTTTACTCTGCAATCCAGCCAAACCGGCCTTCTCTGTTCCTCACAAAGGGTACTCAGACCCTTGTTTCCCTTGCTTTTGTGCTCTCTCCTTACCTCTGTACCTCTAAGATATATTTACTAACCATCTTCTGCATGCAGCCCTTCATGACCTTCCCCTTAGCATCTGCCCAAACAACTCCCCAAATTACCATCTACTGAACTACTTTGTAGTTAATAATTTTATATTTATGCTGTGCATATATGTATGTATGCACCCTGGTACATTACGTACCATGTTAGCAGGTAAACCTCTTGTACGTAGGGATTCTTCCATTTTATCTCAAGTGCCTATGGCACACTTCCTGGCACATGTAGGTGCTTAATAAAAGTCTATTGATTGATTGATCTTATTCTCTTCTAAACTCTTAAATCTGACATCATTCAGCTGTGGTTTTTCCTCCAGAGTTGCCAATTTGCTGACTGAGGATATTTTTTCAGTCCTCATTCTTGACTTCTTTTCAGCATTTGACCCTGCTAATCACCTACTCCTGAATATTCTTTCTGTCTGGGTGGCTAGGTGGCAGAGTGAATAGAGTGCCCATCCTGGAGTTAAGAAGACTCATCTTGAGTTCAAATCCAGCCTCAGACACTTACTAGCTATGTGACCCTGGGCAAGTCATTCAATGACTGTTTACCTCAGTCATCTGTAAAATGACCCGAAGGCAAACTACTTCAGTATCTTTGCCAAGAAACCCCAAAATGGGGTCACAAAGAGTCGTGTGTGACTGAAACAATTAAACCGGCTGGGTTTGCATCCCATTTTTATTCTCCTTTGATCCTTCTACTCAGCTGACTGATCCTTCCTTATCTCTTCATCTCAGGGTCCATGTTGGGCCCTCTTTTTTCTGACTTTACTTTCACTTACTGTTCTCATTGGCTCCTGTCAGCTCAGTGGTCATTTGTAGGCACGGAATTTCCATGTCAGTATGTCTCACTCAGGTCTTGTCTGTCCTCCATCCTCTCCCACCATATCAGCTGAATATGGACGTTGCAAGCTGAGTGCTCCCGTGAGCACCTCAAATCCAGCCTGTCATAGACAGCTCCTTCTCCCTCCGCCTGCCAAAGAGGGCACCCCCATCTTTCCAGCTACCCAGGTTCACAACCAAGGCTCCTCACTCTCACTGCACACATCCAGTCAGCTGCCAAATCTTGTTGCCATCCCTACAGTATTTCTCACATGTGTCCCCTTCCCTATCCTGAGCCGCTACCTGGTTCAGGCCCTCCACACTGCACCTGGACTACTGAAATTACCTCTTCTTTTTGTTTCCATTCCTCCAAAACCTCTTCACTCCTATTCTTCCACACTGCTGTCCAAGTGGTTTTTGTAAAAGTGCAGATCTGACTGTGTGACTCCCTTCCTCAGTTAATTCCACTCCCTGTTGCCTCTAGGATCAAGTATAAACTCCTGGCGTTTAAAGCTTTCTACAGCATGCCTCCTTCCCTTCTTTTCAGTCTTGTATTACTCCTCTCCAAGTACTCTGTGGTCTACTGCAGGAATGGGAATGGCAAATGAAGGCCATTACCAGGGGACCAAATCTGCCCATGAGCAAAGAATGGTTTGGGTTGTTTTTGTTTTTTTTTTACATCTTTAAATAAAATTTTATTGTATTTAAAAACATAAATCTCATTCGGAGCTCACAGGTAGGTGGTGGGCCAGATCTGGCCAAATACAGATCTCACAGCCACAGTTTGCCGATGGCCATATAGGGATACTTGCTGACACACTGCCCTCATCTGCCTTCTGCATTCCTTCGGGCCAGCCTTCTCTAATGCTGGGAATGCTCCCCTTTCCAGCTTCAGCCCGTCAGAATCTCCACCTTCCTTCAGGACTCAGCTCAGACATCCCATAGCTGCGAATGCCTTCCCCTCTAAGGTGCCCTTTCATCGACTCTATATGTATCTTACACATATCTGTTGATACACATTTGTCTCCCGTTAGAACAGAAACTCCACGAGAGCAGGGACTGCTTTTGTTTTCCTTTGCATCCCCAATGATTAGCCTTGCCAGGCTAATAGTAACTGATTAGTAAAAAAAGGTTGTTGATTGCTCTATTGTCTCTTGACATTTTTCTGCTTTGCATTGGTTGTAGGGAAAATACTTTTAAAACATCAGTTTGGGTTTATAATTTTCCACTCAATAGAATAGCTGAAAATTCCAGGATATAAAGTATCACTAATGCAGATGGCTATGGATTTGTTGGTGATTTGGGGATTTTTTTGTTTTGCTTTGTCTTTTTTAGGGTGAGGAGTCCAGTCCTGTGATTTCATTAGTGTTGGAAACTTCTTCCAGCCATGTAGATAGTCAGATCATCTGTAATTTATAGGCTTGAAGAATGGCTGGGGCAGTGGGAGATTATGTGGTTTGCTCAAAGTCTGTGAACACTCTGAGAAACAAAACTTGAACCCAGGTCTTTTGATGCCAGGGGTACTCTTACTGCATCACTCCACACATTTCTTCCTTTTGTAGTCTTCTTATTTAAAGTCTCCTTTCACTTTTTTTTATGTTTAGCTTTTTTCCAGCCTAGAGGACTCCTCTTCCTCCTTTTCTGGAAGAGTCAGTCTGTGATCTGTTAAGTGCCTAATATGTGCCAAGCAAAGAGAAAGACAAAAAAACCAGTCCTTGCCCTCAAGTATTCTCCAGTCCTGTGGGGAAGATAATATGCAAATACTGATGAGCAGACGACAGAATAAATTGGAGTTAAAGTCAGTGAGAAGGCATTGAGACCAAGGAGGATTGGGAGAGCCTTCTTGCCAGAGGTGGGACTTTAACTGAAACTTGAAGAAGCTCGGAGTTGGAGACGATGGGGACAGCCGGGGAAAATGCTCTCAGTTAATAGATGCAGTGTCATGTGTGAGGAACAACGAGGAGGATAGTGACTCTTGATGGCACAGTGCCCTGAAGGCAGGAAGACCTGAGTTTAAACTAGCCCCAGACACTTAATAGCTGTATGACCCTGGACTAGTCACTTAACCCCTGGTGCCTCAGTTTCCTTAACTGTAAAATGGTGATAATAGCAGCGCCTGCCTTGCAAGGGTTGTTGTGAGAATCAAATGACATATTAGTAAAGCACTTAGCACAGTGCCCAGCACATAGTAAAAACTCTATAAATGCTTGTTTCCTTCCCCTTCCCACTCCCAGAATGGGGGCAGGGTTTAAGAGGATTGGAAACAGAGAAAAGGGCCAGGTGATGGCTGGGAGGGGTAGTGTGGTTACCCCTTCCCAAGCTTAGGGAAATGGCTTCCTTCTGTCCACTCCTCTTCTGGGCTTACTCAGAGCTGCGCTGGAAACTGGTTTTCCCTTGTGGTTTTAGACCCTCCCTGCACATGCTAGGTCCTTCCATGCAATACTGAATTAAGCATTTTAAAGACCATTTTGCTGATGTTTGAGATCCACTTTATCCTTTGTTTGTCATTGAACAAGCTTTCTGGACAGTTAGTGGTAGTCATGTCTTCTGAGACTTTAAAACCAGAGAATAAATATTTTATAGTAAATGGAGAATTCAGACAGGGTCATATGAGTCTGAGTCATCTGAAATCGTTAAATTCAAGGACCTCCTCCAAGAAAACCCTGCCTTTAAAAAAAATAAAAAACAAAAACGGTTTTAGTGCTTTATGACAATACTCCCCACTCCTTGTAATTTTTGAGTGTTTACAAAATCAAGATGAGATGCTTTTTTGGGAGAAGATTAAAAGAACTTTTAAGATTCATTATACTTCAAGTAATAATATTTCCCAATTTAGAAGTGAAATAGCAGAAATCTGGATGTCTAGAGGCCTGGGTTCTGCCGGTCACTGGTGCATTGTAGCTATAGAATGGCTTGAATTCAGTGGGGTACATTGCTATGCACCTAGAAAGGTGTACACGCAACACTCAGTGTTTTTTCCTCAAAAAATGAATTTGTGGAATGTTGAAAATCAAAAGGATAATACTCAAATGAAAGATGTTTAATTCTTTTTGATACGATAGCATTTTCAGTAATCTAGAAATTTTCTACTGATATCTTTTCTGCATATAAAAAGATTATTCAAATAGCCATTCTGAAAGCATCTAGGCTGATCTCTATGTAGCTTTTTATCGAGATAACATTGATAATAATAGTTAACATTTATATAGTGCTTTACAACAACAAGTCTTTATTATTTTTAAATATTTAATTTTTTTTCCAGTTTACATGTAAAAAAAATTTAACTTTCATTTTTAAAAATTTTGAGTTCCAAATTGTCTCTCTCCCCTTCTTCCCCCCTCATTGACAAGGCAAGCAGTTTGATAATAGGCCATACGCATGCAGTCTTGTGAAACATTTCCATGTTAGCCATGTTACAACAGGCATTTAACTTAGCACCTACTATGTGTCAGTGCTAAGGCTTTAAATTTTGGAAACCTCTTTACCTTGTTATCTCATTTGTTCTATGCGGCTACCCTGTGGGGTAGAATCCTCATTGTACAGATGAGGAAACTGAGGAAAGCAGGAGTATCGCACGACTTGTCCTAAACTGGATTTAAACTTGGGTCTTCCTGATCCAAAGTCTCAGTATCTACTGCACCACCTAACTGCAACAACCATGATACAAAATAAGAGTATATCAAGTCATTTTAGATTTGTTTTTCCTTTTTCTTCTTTTGATCTAAGCAGGCCAGAAAAAATTTCAAATGTATGCTAGTAGGATAGAATTTCTGCTGGGATCAATATATACGAGTGTTCCCAGTATCAATACAGGTCTGTCTTATTTTGTGCAGTACATCTATTTTCCTGAAAAAATTGTATAAAAATAAAATAATACATTCACTAGGGGGACATTGCTATTTAAAGGAATTTTATTTTTAGTTACAGATTAGCCCATAATCACCAACCTTGTTGAATGGGTTTGGGTTTTGTACAAAATCTAGCTCTTTATATCTCATTTGCTTGAAGTACACTATAAACTATGCCTAAAATTCATTTTAATTTTAGAATTTTATTTATTTAGCTTAATAAATGCTAAGTAAAACAAACATTTCCATAGCACAAAACTATAAATATTATGTACAGCTAACTTTTCTTTTAAAATATATGCATTTAGTATGTAACTTTCAAAGCCTTCCTGCTTGTCTGTGATTTTTTTTTTCTAGGCTTATGTTCTCTTCTGTGTAATTAAAAAAAAAAAATGTTTCAGTGCCCCTTTTTCTTTTTTCTCTTTTGGAAGCTGCCTTCTCCCTCTCCTTCCCTCCCTTTGTATTCCTCCCATTGAACAAAAAAGAGGAGACAAAATGAAGCCCTTTTAGTAAGTATGTATAATCAAGCAAAACAAATTCCCATGTTGGCCATGTTTGAAAATGTGTCTCCAATTCCAAATATAGTCCATCACATCTCTGGAAGGAGGTGGGTAGCATGCATCATTGGTTCTCTAGAAATGTGGTTGTTGCATTGATCAGAATAAATTGACTAATTTTCATTTCCTCTCTTCCTGCCCTTGTTGGTTCAGGGCATTAATGCTACTGAGAAATGAAATAACCAATGTTTGACAAAGTTAAGCAGTGTAAAGGACATATAGTTCATGGATTGGAAAAATTTATATCTCCACAATTGAATTTGACTATATCCATAGTCACATAAAGACCTAACCTAGAAATCTTCAGGACATGAGGTTCAGTGTTCAGTTAACATAGATAGCTAGTGTCAGAATTAGTCATGTCTGGATAAGAGAAAATAGGGGAAAGATGAGTAAAAATGTCCTGATTTGGTCTGTTTTGAGTATTTTAACCCTCCACCTTTCTATGTCTTTTGACCTTAGACACTTTTGGTAGCCTTTAGGATAACTGTATTTAGTTTGTACTTTGTATTGTGTGGGTTTAAATCATTAGGTTACTGAATTTTATAACACCAGGGGAGAGTTTCAAGTGACTAGCCGTGTGGTACAGCTACAGAAAAGCAGAATAGAGTCAGAAATGAGATGAGGGGTTAGGGAAAATGTTTGGAGAAAACCCTGGATTTAAATTTGGGAAGATAAACCTGGATCCAGATCCCACGTCAGGTAATAGGTATGGAACCCTGGGCAAATCACTTATCCTCTCTTTGCCCTGGTTTCTTCATATGCAAAATGGGGATGATTAAAAAAAATAGTACCAGGGCTGCTGGGTGGTGCAGTGAATAGAGCACTGGCCCTGGAGTCAGGAGGACCTGAGTTCAAATCCGGCCTCAGACACTTAATGCAAAAACTAGCCATGTGACCCTTGGGCAAGTCACTTAACCCCAATTGCCCTCCAAAAAAAAATAGTACCTACCTCACAAGGTCATTGTGAGGGTCAAATGAGATAATGGGTGTGCACTGGTGCTTTGCAAATCTTTTTTTTTTTTTTTGCTTTTTGGAGGGCAATTGGGGTTAAGTGACTTGCCCAAGGTCACATGGCTACCGTGTTTCCCCGATAATAAGACCTATCCCGAAAATAAGCCCTCTCCTTACTGTGTAAGATTCCTCTAAAATAAGCCCTCCCCCGAAAATAAGCCCTATTGAGATTGCTACTAGTGAAGGTGATCCCCTGTGCTACACGCTACATTACGGTACCCTCTGTATGCACCATCCCCCCCCCCAGTGAAATGCACGCCGTGCTCCGAGCTGCATCCAATCAGAGCTGCAGTAGTGAGCGCGTCATCCTGTTCTTCCCCAGTGATTTGCTTATTGAATAAAGGTACTTTTTTTGTTCACATTTACCTGTTTATTAAAATTGCTGTCAATGTTCATTAAAATAAGCCCTCCCCTGAAAATAAGCCCTCTGGTGTTTTTCTGTCCAAAAAAATTAATAAGACAGTGTCTTATTATCGGGGAAACACGGTAGTAACTGTGTCAAGTGATTGAGGTCACATTTGAACTCAGGTCCTCCTGACTCCAGGACCGGTGCTCTATTCACTGTGCCACCTAACTGCCCCCACTTTGCAAATCTTAAACCTCTGTTTTACATATGGCATATAACAGATACAACATAATTATATATGCTATATAATATATATAATGCATTATATAACATAAAGTAGCTTTTTTTATTCCTTGGAGATTTG
Source organism: Petaurus breviceps papuanus (assembly GCF_028583685.1). Taxonomy (NCBI): domain Eukaryota; kingdom Metazoa; phylum Chordata; class Mammalia; order Diprotodontia; family Petauridae; genus Petaurus; species Petaurus breviceps. The sequence goes on from NW_027187349.1 coordinate 1,113,308, forward strand.
TCTATCTTCTCATTTGATTTGCATATAATAGATACAACATAATTATATATATAGTCTATATGATATATAACATATAATGCATTATGTAACACATATAGTTGCTTTTTTTATTCCGTGGAGATTTGTCTATATTCTCATTTGATTTGCTCGAAAGTTTTAGAATAAAAGTGATTTTGATAAATGAAGCAGTCACTGTTTCAGGATGTTAAGGAAAAGACTGTCAAAACTCTCTTTAAAATGCAGTTAGAAGTGTTGATGTGGAAACCATTGTTTGTGATGTTCAGCTACAGGAATAGATTGTTGAATGACAGCCAGGTAATAGGATTCTTGAACTCTTTAAAAATTAAATGCAAATTCATTTCAGGACAGAAAGTATGTGGCAAAGTATGAGCTGAATTCCAATCTCCCCAGTCTGTTTGGGCCCAAAACATACTTGCAAGCCAGTTACCTTAGATTTACCAGAAGTAGAAATAGTAATAATGACAGCAGCTAATATGTATATAGCGGTTACTGTATTCTAGGCACTGTGCTAAGCAGTTTACAATTATTATCTCATTCGATCAACCCTGGGAGGTAGGTGTTCTTATTTTCCCCATTTTACAGAATAGGAAACTAAAACAGAGGTTCATTAATTTGCTCAGACTCACACAGCTATTGAGTATCTGAAGCCGAATTTGAACTCAGATCTTACTGACTTCAGGCCCAGTACTCTATCTACTCTGCTATCTGGCTGCCAGCAAGATGTAATTAGGCAGCTTTTGGAAATCAGCGAGCTGTGTGTGGAGATGGAAACGGTGCTTTTCCAGTGGGACAGTAACCACCAGTAACCAATTGGGGGAGGGGAAGAAACTGCCTTATTTGGGAATGCTTGGGTCTTAGTTACATTTTATGAATCCCATACCTGTTTGAGGAATCCACTTAGTACAAAATTCTTGGATTGACTAAAGGAGCACACAGTAACATCTTTACAGTAGCTGGAATATACTACCCTATCTTGTAACTAATATAACAGCTTTCCATGTAAGAGGAATGAAGTAATGGGTTTCCCCTAGGCTAGGTTGGCCAGTTGTCAGGAGTGTTGTATCTTAGGGCCTCTTAACCTTTCAGGTGTGTCACAGACCCCTTTTCAGAATAAGGTATGTTTGTTATTTGTACGTTTATTATTTGTGTGTTTAAAAAAAACAACAACAACACAAAATGAAGTGGGTTACCAAGGAAACCAGTTACATTAAAATAATCATCAAATTACTTTTCATACAGTTTCCCAGACCCTGGGTTAAGAACCAGAGGGAGTTCTTTTTCAGGTATGTGTTAGGCTAGATGACCCTTACAGCTCTGAGATTCAGGCCCTCTGGTACTGATCTGGTACTTATTTTTTTTTCCTTTGAATCACACCAATTTCTTTCTCCGTCATTTAGTCAGGAAATTTCTGTTTCTTTCCTGACAAAAATTAAATTTGAGGACCTAACTCACTTAAACATTTAACACATGATTTCAGGGGGTGCTGTGAAAGAAAATGTGGCCTTCCCTAGAAACAGCCCCATTTGACTATCAACAGGACATTGAGAACAAATGTTTTGATTGCTTTTGTTGTAATTACTGCTCTAGGTACACAGACACACAGTCTCAGTAAGTCAAATGTTTGTAGACTGTTGGATCATTGAGACCAAAAAACCTTAAAGAGATTACAAATAACCATTCTGCTTTTCTGAATGGAATGGTGCATTGCGAATGCAGCCGTGTGTGATTAAACTTCCTAAATCCTCGATAATTCTCAGAATAGCATGCCGAAACAATGAGAGCCGTGTCAGAATGTTCTCTAAGACTTATAAGAGATGGCATCACCATGACTTTGAATTGTGGGAATCAATGAATCCTTTTTATTCCTTTTTCCTGTACCACTGAGGACTTTAATATAGAAAATAAAAGCAATTACCTAGAATTTCCTATAGCTGTCGGACAGCTTGATTCTTTAGTACTTGGCTTTAACGGAGTCATTTCATCTTTACCAGTGCAGATTGCAACCCCTTTGTGACTTTTCTCCTTGTAAATTCTTGTCCACATCTTCTTTTTAATCCTCCATTGAAGGTTCACTCCATACGTTGGAGGGCTTCTTATTCTTTAAATCCAAAAAGTTCATCATCTTTAGAATCTGTCATTTGTCTCATTTTATGTGACTTCACTCCCACCCTTTAATCTTGTCATACATCTCCTCGGTCATGTCTTTTAGACCATTTCTTGGAAGCAAATAGTCATCAGTAACACACTGCAATTTTCTGCTACCTTCCATGTGTTCTATTGAATAACTAGATGAAAGAAAGTAAAAACATTTATTTAAGGCTAAGTCTTTTCCAGGCAGTTTTAAAAGTAATAGAGATACAAATAGGAAAAGAAAGAGTCCCGGCCCTCAAGGAGTTTAGATTCTAATAAGAGAATGTTCTCATACATATGTCATAATAAGAGAACATACTTTCTTATATGTGTTTGTATGGGAATGGTGGCTTGGGAAGGGTGTTTTGAACTGAGAATATAGGGAATAAATCCATAGGGCAGTTGATTGCTCTGTCTTTCCAACTAATTTAATTACTGTTCCTAAAGCTAGAAGTGAAAGGGGATGCAGGGGAAGGGACACTGAGAAAGGGTGCCTGCCAATCAGAATGCAGGGTTCTAGGATGGGAGCTGGAGAACCAGGGCAGGGGCGGGAGACATTGCATGAAGATAGTTTGAGAGCAGCAGCAAGGTAGGTCTGGGGCTGGCTGGTTGGGAGAATCCTCTCCCCAATCTGAGTGCAGGGGCTCAGGGTTACTGGAGAGCCCAGTCTTTAGCTCTTTACTTATTTGCAATTTAATTCCTCGCACATCTTTAAAAGTTGAAGCCTTATAGTATTGCTTAGTGAACATTTTATTAGACATGGTCTTTTACAACAGAGAAGTTTGAGATTATTGAAGCCATTGCACAGTAAGATTTAGTAAGTAAGATTTAGACTGGTCTTTCAGTGTTTTTCATTAGCTTTGGTCTATTCTGTCACCCTGGAAAACTGGTTCTTGACTTCAGTGACGTGGATGTTCATTCTGTTGATGTTGATTGCCACCTGTCCATATGCATTCAACTAAGTGAATAAGCCCTTAACATTTTTTAAAAACCAAACATTTAGATACTGCATCATGGGATAGCATTTAAATAGGTACTGTTCACAGGTATACGATGGTATTTCTGTTGCTTTATTTGTGCTAGGAAAGGAACAGTGAAGTTTAATGGTGATAGGCGCATTTATATAAATATTCCAGTAATGAGTTGTTCTCTAGACTTGGCCTTGTGAAGGCATCACAGGTAATACTGACATCCTCAGCTCTGCTTCTGTGCTGGTCAGCACTTATCAGTGATTTGGATGGAGCCGTAATGACAGTCCTGCACAGGGGACAGAGAACCCACCCCAGAAGTAGGGAGGCCTGTGTTCAAGGTCTGCCTCTGACACAGTCTGGTTGTGTGACCTTGGGCCAGGCGCTTAACATCTCTGTGCTTTGGGGTAACTCTCTAAGGCTCTGGGGTTACAGAGAAGATGCCAAGTTTAGATGCCAAGGTAGAGACAAGTTTCCTCATTTAGGTAATTCTCTCTAGGAGTGAAACCCAGGTCCAGCACCTGCCCCCATCCATAAAAAATGTGCTTATCAGATTTGCAGGTGACATTCAGCTGCGATATAGGTAGCTAACACATCAGAGAGAAGCAGGCCTCAAAAAGATCTCATCAGGATGGACTGATAGACATGAACTAATTACAGAAAATTGAATGTAGATAGGTGTAAAGTTCAGACAGTCAAGTACGCAGATGGCCCTGAGGTAATTTTATACAATCATCTCTTCATGAGGATTATTGGAAGGAAGTGGGAACATTTAGCTTGGAGAATAGAAGTCTTGAAGAGCTCAGGTAACTGTCACGAAGGAAAGAAGAGAAGCTTTAAAGACCTGTCATGTGGAAGAGGGGTCAGAGGTCCAAGAAACATTGGCCATAGACTTCCTTTTAACATCTGAAATTCTGTGATTCTGGTGTCATATCAGATTTATCTCAGAACATGAAGTATTTTCTTGGAACAGGTCACTGGTAGAAGTTTTTAGAAGTTTGTGGTCACCAGAGTTCTTTTAACTGGCTTAGTAGCTTCATGTTAATGGCCTGAAAGAATTAAGGGTAAGTTATCTCCAAATCCCATCATGTTTTCCAAAATAAATTATGCATAAACCTGGCTCAGTAGAATTGTATGTTTTAGATTGTTCACATCAATAATAATCTCTCATGGTTATAAAGTTCTTTAAAGTTTGCAAAGAGTTCTTCCTTACAACAACCCTAGAACGTAGAGAGGACAAGTTTTATTTAGCCCTATTTTAATAGGAGGAAAATTTCTGCAAAATTAAGTGTCTTCTTGCCCATTATCACACCTTACCCATGCAAGTATCTAAGATGAAACTCAAACTCGGATTTCCTTACTCTGGGTTCACCCTGTGCTCCCACTGAGATGTTTAGATGGCATCATTCCCTTTCTGGGAAACGACAGGAGAATAAAGTGGGCACAGCATTTTTCATTTTAGAAAGATTCGTTATTAGGATGTATTCCCATCTCCTAGGGCTGTCGAACTATTCAAGTGAGATAATGTATGGCAACTTCTTTGTAAACCTTAAAAAAGTTATATGAATAACAACGGCTGCTATTATTATCTGTGTGACAGCCATAGAAGTTTATTTACTGAGGTACCAAAGGTCGTCCCATAGCATGGACTCTCAGCAAAGTGCTGCGGTGAAGTTGCTGGGTACATGGCTTTCTGTTAGATCTCTTTTGGTGTGCGTGTGATTATAGCAGAAGTCTCTGACATCTGTGCAGACTGTACTCCAAGAGAAAGAGGCCCTTTAGGGTCCTGGACTTCTAGCAGAGTAATATGGGACCTTAGGGGTCACTTAGTTCAACTCCCTTACTTTACAGATGAGGAATTGAGGCTGAGAAGAGGGTGTAAGCAGCTGGCCCAGAGCGAACCAGTCAGTAAGCATTTATTAAGCACCTACTGTGTGCCATCCTGTGGATATAGACATAGAGAAAGGCAAAAAATAACCCTTGCTCTGAAGGAGTGAGTCTGGTGGGGGAGACCCCATGCAGACAGCTTTGTACAAACAAGATAGAGACAGGATAAGTTGGAGATAATCAGCAGAGGGAGGGCACTAGCCTGAAATGAGAGAAGGGCTTCTGGTAGAAGGGAGGTTTATAGCTGGGACTTGAGGGAAGCTAGAAGGCAAGCGGTGAGGAGGGAGAGCATTCCATTCTTGGAGGACAGTCAGAGAAAATTCCTGAAGCCAAGAGAGGAAGGGTCATGGGAAAGGAACAAGAAGGCCAGTGTCACTAAGAAGGCATCAGGTTGTGAAGAGCTTTGGACGCGCAACAGAGGGTTTATGTTTGATCCTAGAGGTAATAGGGAACCATTGAAGTTTAATGAATGGGGGAGTGACATCCTCACATAACAACTAGGAATCTGAGGCAGGATTTGAACCAAGGTCTTACCGACTCTCAAGTCCAGGACTACATGCACTTTTTGCCATGCTACGTGGAAACTTTTTCACCCATGTTTCAGCATGCTTACCCAGTAATAAAGTTAAACACAGTTATTAGACTGTAAGCATTTAAATTCTTTAGATTAAAAAATCCTTTTTGAGAATAGGAGGTTATATCTTCCGCAATTCTGGGTAGAGGGAAATTTTTAACCAAATATAATATAGAGGAAAATGATCATAGAAAGCAAAATAGACTTTTGATAATATAGAAATAAAATGCTTTTGCACAAGTAAACAGTGCAGCAAGAGCAAGATGGAAAAATTCAGGGAGAAATCTTCTTTAAACATAACTCAAAAATCTGAGCTTCAGAATCTATAGGGAATTTACACAAGTTAAAAGAAGAAATACAAACTATCAATAACTTAAAAAGTATTCAAAATTACCCACAGAGATATGCAAATTAAAACAAGTGTGAAACACAAAAATAAAACAGTGAAATATGAATTAAAACAAATTACACCCACTAAATTGCAAAAATAGTGTAAAATGAAAAGGGGTTAAGGAAAAGCATAATTCGCTGCTGATGGAATTGTAAATTAGTCCACTATTTTGTAAAGCAATCTAGAATCATAGATGAAAACTTACAGAATTGTGTATAATTCTGTGGATGTGCAGAATTGTGTATATTTGTGGGGGTGGCTAGGTGGTGCAGTGAATAGAGCACCAGCCCTGGAGTCAGGAGGACCTGAGTTAAAATCCAGCCTCAGACACTTAACACAAAAACTAGCCGTGTGATCTTGGGCAAGTCACCTAACCCCAATTGTCCTCCAAAAAGAAGGGAAAAAAAAAAGAATTGTGTATATTTGTGTATGTAGTTTGGTCCAGATGTCTCTAAGCCAAAGATGATAATTAACAGGAATAAAAACCCTATTTGTTTAAAATACATTTTCATGACAGCACTATAGCTAAAAGCAAGAAGTTGTAAGCAGTTTTTGTTACCAGTTACCAATGAATTATGGATATGAATGTTTTAGAATGTTATTACCTTGTTAGGAACAATAGATATGAAGAAGTTAAAGAAATTTGGAAAGATTTATGAAAGTACACTGTAAGAAGGAGGATCTCAGCGAACAAGCTGACTGAAGTGCACGCTGACTGCCGCTATGTAAATCTGAAGACAGCAAAATTTAGACGCAACACAATGGGTGATATTAATGCTCTTTCATGTTTAAATTGACAGGCTTCCTTTTAACAGAAATTCAGTTGTAAAGGTGTTTGTAAACATTAGCTATTGAAATCTAAATTTGTGGTTTGTTTAGATTTTCATGGAGTACATTTATTTTTATTTATTTTTGTTTTTTCATTTTAAAAGATAGTTTATCAATAAAAATATACAAATTGACTTTTAAATGTCAGTGAAATCAAATGTGACAGAAGGTTAAGCAGTCCTTCCAGCGATCCTAGCCTCAGGTCTTGAAGTTTTTGACTGTGAATTTACACTTGACTTTTGTTTTTGTCTCTTAAATTTTGTTTTGAGTCAGATCAATTGAGAACAAAGCTTTCCTGTCCTCGAAGTAGTTCTCTCACTTTATAAATCTGTGCAGTACAAAATCCCTCACTAGTTTTTGATGTTTAAACTAGAGTATTTATTGATTCCAGATTTAGGCTGTGGTACTTGAGCCTGGTAGCTCTGAGGAAATCTAGCTTTTAATACACCTCAGAACAGATATTTGGGCTCGTTGCTTTGTCTATTGCTTTTGATAATTTAATACACCAAAAAAGCTCGATTCTGATTGTTTCACTGACAAGTGAATTCTTGTCATACTACTAGAGGGATTCAAGAAATCAGATTAATTTATTCACGAAATCAGGGATGTTGTTTTTGATTGTCTTCTATGAAAGGTTCATGTTTTTAGAGCTGGAAGGGACCTTCAGGTCAGGTTGGCTAGTCAGACTTCCTTGTTTTAAAGATGGGAACGCCTGAGGTCCACAAAGATTAAGTGAGAAGGTCACACAGGTGGTAAATGACAGGACCAGGTAGCAATCTTAGGTCCTCTGACTCCAAATACAGAACTTTCAACAGATGACCCAACTGGGTCCCAGAGAAGTTGACTGACTAGCCCATGTTGTTCAGTAATTTTCAATAGTGTTGAGGTTTTTTGTTTTTGTTTTTTTTGGAGGGGGGAAGGCAAAGCAATTGGGGTTAAATGACTTGCCCAAGGTCACACAGCTAGTTAAGTGTCAAGGTTTTCTTGACAAAGATACTGGAATGGTTAGCCATTACTTTCTCCAGCTCATTTTACAAAATGAGGAAACCGAGGCAGAAAGGGTTAAGCAACTTGCCCGGGGTCATACAGCTAGTAAGTGCCTGAGGCCACATTTGAGCTCAGGAAGATGAAGTATTCCTGACACCAGGCCCATCACTCAATCCACTGTGCCAACTATCTGCCCCTGACTTGCCCATGGACATCCAGTAAATCAACAACCATTTTATTCAGCACCTCCTATGTATCAGACAGTGTACTAGATGTGAAATGATCCTAGTTTACTAGGTTTTGAATTTGAAGACCCCTTTAGGGACAAGGAGCAATTCTGTCATAACTTTTTCACAAAGTTTTCCCTTGTTTATTTAAAAAAACAAAAAGGAAATTATAGTTTTAAGAAAAGCTCGTTTACATAGTGCTTCAAGATTTAAAATACTGTCTCAATTTTAAGGTTGGTAGCATAGGTAGTATCTCTGTTTTACAGATGAGGAAACTGAAACTTGGGGTGTCCAGTGTCACCCATCTAGTAAATGAAGTAGCTAAGATGGGACCAGAGTTCTCTGCTCACCTTCAGTCTGGTTTTTTTCTGCTGCATCCTTTTGTCTCCCCCAGAATAAAAATTAGTCACGCTTCATGTTGTTTAAAAACCTATCTTGAAATATATTTCTTAGTCCAAGCAAAAAATAATTTTCATAGAATTTAAATTTAACCGCTACTGCTTTGGAATTTACTTAGTTGTTGGGATTATGCTGGGTTCTGTGGGGGTTACAAAAAAGCACAGTGCCTGCCCTCCAAACACTTACTTGTCTTCCTAGGGAAACGAAATTTACCCAGAAACTGCTAAATCATCATTATAAGGCCCTGTAGAACTAAATGCTTCAGGTTGGTGATATTGGTAAAGTATTCAGAGTTCAGAAAAAGTTCAGTACAGGAGAAGTTGGGGAAGGTTTCATGGGAAAAGTGAGACTTGAATGTGGGCTTTGAAGAGTGGATAAGATTTAATAGAATGGGTGAAGAAGGCATTTCTGTCAAGGGGGGTGAATATGACTAAAGCTCAGTAGTGAGAATGATGATGGCATGTTTTGAAGGGAAAAGAGAAGTCTGGCCTTGGTAAGAGTGAGTGTTCAATGGACAGTGACGGGAGACAGAGTTGTATTGTATGGTAAGGCATTGCTAGGCCCTGGATAAGAAGTTTGAACTTGACTCTAGGTTGTGCAGGAAGCCACTGAAAGTATTTGACCTGTAGATCAAAGCAGCTTTTTACAAATGTAAGGAAGTATAGACTCACTCTCCCAGAGGAAGGCCTGCCTCATCAACCCAGTGAATCAAAATTCTCCCCCGGGGCTGGAAAGGTCTTTAGTGACATCAGTTCAATATGCCATTCTGATATATTCTCTAGCATTGTGGTTATTAGCAAGCACCCTAGTTCCATTTAATTAATATCAACTAACTTTTACAAATAGATATTTACTGGTAAAGATATGACAAGAATAGAGGTATAGACATTTTTCCCTCTACACCTGTAGGGGAGAGGCACACACTCTTTTGGTCTCTAGGAAGAGTGGACTCAGACTTAATACAACTCACCAGGTTAAAGCGGCCTCCAGTCTTAATCACCTAAAACCACAACACAGACACAACAATGACAGAAGCATCAGCAGGGTCCAAGGCTTCTCTCAGGTAAGAAGGACTACCTTGCTTTTGGCAGGTTAATGCCTTTGAAATGTACCTCATTTCCAGACAATCCATCTGGCCAAACTTGTGGCTGTCTTCCGGCCAAAGAGTCACCTTTACTGCAAGATTGGCAGACTAGAATGAGTTATGTTTGTGCATTCTCCAAATTGGCAAATAGGGCCCTTTTCATTGTATACACCTCATCCTGCCTTTCTGAAAGCAAGAATGCTGTGTGTGCTCACCAAACTCTCCCCGCCACAAAAAGTATCTGGCAGCATTATGCAGGGTAGTTTAAGCTAGAGGAGACTGGAGACAGAGAAACCAGGAGGTGGAGAAGGGATGTGATAGACTGAAAGAGTAACTAAAAAGCCAGTTTTCTGTTCTATATATAAAAAGCCCCACATATCCCTTCTAAACATGGAATCTGCACAGAGGGAGGCTGTTGATTGGGTTAATGTCTCCTTGTCCAGTGGGCCTCTCCAACTTTACATCCAATGAATCTCTGTTTTTAGTATCATTTTCCCTCACAGTTTCACCTTTTGCCCAGATTGATTATATCTGTCTTTGGTAGGATAACTTCACAAATTAACCACTCAAGTTTTATTTCTGTTTTCTCTATCTCCTTCAGTTTATATTTGTCTCATTTTGTGGTACACATAACTTTACAACTGTTATTGGGCTACCCAGCTGCAAACCTAATTCTGAGGTATCACTTTAGCAGCAGCATGAATATACTGGGAAAATTTATCTTTGGAATAAATATATATTATTAATTGTGTTATAGTTTTAAAAATATATTTTTAACTTTATGTTTAATTTTATATTTTATATATAATATGTAAATTTTAAATTTATATATTTAAAATATAACATTTTAAAAATACATTATAGTTTAAAATTCTGGCCCTTGTCCAATTCAAAACTAACACCAAGAACTTAATTTCTGATGTGACCAGATTTTCTCTATCTTTTGGTAAAGTTAATCCTCCCCGACTTGTTAAGCATCTTTATGTCAGTCAGCCTTTTCTTTAGTGAGGATCCATATCAAAATGAGAGCAGCTTGAAAAAAGTGCTTTTCACAAGTTAAATGCTGTGAATTGCCTCTTTCCACATAAATTCTAAATCTCAGAAGTATACCAGAAGGTTAGAAATGCAGTTCATTCTACAAGCAGTTATCAAGCCTTTAATGTTCACCAGTCACTATTCTAATTAGGACCTTAAAGTCATAGGTATGCCTACGTGTTTTCTCCATGAATAAACTGAACTTAGGGCTGTTTGCACTACAGATGAAACGTCCTTTAAAAACCACCACTTGTGGTACAAGCACATCCATAAAGTCCTGGTTACTTTTAAGGAGGGACTCTCTGGCTCCCCTGTGTTTGTCATCTTCACTAAAGTAAAAGAAGGCAGTAGATGTGAGGTCACTTGTGGTTTCCGCTGTGGCTAACATACATTGACTAGCCATGATTCTGTGGCCTGAAGATTCACCAGAGGTGCTAGTGTACGTGATTGAAATGGTAAGAGGATTGGATTTAAAGTCAGAGGAATCGAGTTCACATTCTGACTCCATTTACTAACTTGTATTCAGGGGCAAATCACATCACCTTCTAGCACGTCATTTTCAATTTTTTGATCTGTCAAATGAGCAGGAGGAAAATTTGGCTTGAGACAAATTATTTGAGTTTTGGAAATTCAGCAATTCAATTAAATAAACATTTCTTAATTGCTTACTTTGTGCTGGGCACTGTGAGCTCTGGGTACACAAAGACAAAAATAAAACACTCTCTGCCATCAGTGTATATGTAACAAATACAAAGCGGACACAAGGTAATTTGGAAACTTAGCGCACTACCACGGGGAGACAACACGTGCGTCTATTAGTGTGTATGTAATACAAACAAAATAAATACAAGGTAGTTTGGGAAGTACTCTAGAACTGGGGGAGGTCAGGAAAGAGCATGTGAAAATACGGCGCTGAGAGGACGTCTTAAAGATAACTAAGGATCCCAGGAGGTGAAGATGAAGAGGGAGGGCGTTCCATGAGTGGAGAAAGAGCCAGGGCAGAGGCTTCGAGACAGGAAACAGAGCATCTTGTGTTCAGAACAAGTACGCCAAATGGGTGGTGTGGGCATAAACTCCTTCTAGATGTTTAGTCAGCGCACTTATTCACATTTTCTTCTAGCCCCACGGCCACAGGCTTCAGAACTTTTGAAAGATAACTTGATTACCTTAGAGAACAGCTGCTTCTTAAAGGCCTGGGAAGCTCACCAGAGAGACATCCAGCTTTCTGGCCTGCTGTTCTCATCCCTGGAATTTAAAGCTGATGAAGTTACCAAGAGGGAGAATGTAGAGAAAAGCACCTAGAACAGAACACTGGGGAAATGGGGAAGGAGGGGTTGTGAAAGAGATGATGAGCCAACCAGCAAAGGAGATTGAGAAGGAGTGGTTATATGGGTAAGGGGAAAGCCGAGTGAGAGCAGGGTCACAAAAACTCAGAGGAGGAGAAGGGTGGTCAGCAGCATCCAATGCTGCAAATACTTCAAGGATGCAGACTGAAAAAGGAAAGCCATTGGATTGTAATCAAGATCAGTGGCAGCTCTGAAAAGGCCATTTGCAACTGAGTAATAATCATTGACTTGGATAAAAACACAGGTTACATGCTTAACAGATCTGCAGATTAAACAAAGCTAGGAATGATAGCTAATAGGTCGAATAACTGAATTAGGATCCCAAAAGATCTTCACAGGAGAGAAGGTTGGACTGAATCTAATAAGTTGGCATTAGGAACAGGGGGGAAAGTCTTATACTTGAATTTCAGCTGAGTGGCATGAGTGGATAGCACTTATTCTGAAAAACATCTGAGAGTTTTCACAAACTGCAAACTCAGCATAAGTCAACAAAAGCTCCTCTAGTGTTAGACTATGTTAAGAAAAGATTGGTGTTGAGGATTAGGTAGGCGATAGGTAACCCCATTGTACTCTGTCCTGGTCAGAACCTATTTGGAGCCAATTTTAGGAAGAAATTGAGAAATTAGCATCTAGAAAAGGAGAAGTAGTGTGGTAAAGGGCCTGAAGACCACATCTACTGTGTGATCATTGGTTGATGTTTAGCCAGCAGAAGAAAAGACTTATTAGCAGGCCTTAGATAGCTATCTACCCATTGGTATAAGGAAGAGGGATTAATTAGGTTTTTTCTGTTTGACCAAAAAGAGGAGCAGAGTGTGGAAGTAGGTTAGAGTTTTCATCTAAGGAAAAATTTCTTAACTTTCCCAAAGTAAAACGGAGCCTTGGGGGGTTACGGATTCCTCACTCAAGGTCTTCAAGGATAGACTAGAAGTTGTCAGGAGAGAGAGGATGGATCCGATAGGGTTACTATGAGGGCTTGGAGGTTCCTTCTGACTTCTGGGTTCTGTCATTTGTGTGTTATTCTATCACTCTACAAAAGCTACAAACGTGGAGCTGATGATAGAGTGTGTGTCTATTGTGTAACGGTTCATAATTTATCACTAGAGTAGGTATGTGGTGCCACAGTATTGATCATAGATTCAGAAATTTAGAAACACAGTTAGATGGAAAGGGACCTTACAAGTCATTTAATCTAGCTCCTTCACTCTCCCTTCTTCCTCTTTACAGATGAGAAAACTGAGATCCCAGAAATTTAAGTGACTTGTTCAAAGTCTTACAATGCAGTAAGTGACAGGACCAGGATGATGATAATTGGGCATTTTTAAAACCTGTCACTGTACCAGCAAATACTCTGTCCTCAAACTATGAGGAATAAAAAACCTTTCAGAGTATAGAGTCCTAGCAGAAGAAACTAAAACCTCAGAATTTACTACCTGGACAAATTGCCTGACATCGCTGGGCCTCAAGGTTTCATTATCTATAAAATGATAGGGGTTGAATTCAGTGACATCCAAGGGCAGCCAGGTGGCAAAGTGGATAGATTTCTGGGCCTGGAGTCAGGAAGACTCATCTTCATGAGTTCAAATGTGGCCTCACTTACCTGTATGACTCTGAGCAAGTCCCTTAACCCTGTTTGCCTCCATTCCTCATCTGTAAAATGAGCTGGAGAAGCAGTGGCAAACCATTCCAGTGTCTTTGCCCAAAAAACACACCAAAAAACCCCACCCCAGATGGGTCACAAAGAGCTGGGCACTACTAAACCACAGTGTGTTAGAAAGCATTTAATGAGACCTTTGCAAGAACATCATCTCAGAAGTAGCAAACAGGGCATGTTTCCTTTGATAGTTTCTGAGAGTTTTATTTTCATTGATTCTAGTTTTAAACTAGAAGCCCGATTTTCTTCTCCTTTAATTTAATATACATGTACATGTGTGTGTGTATTTCTCTTAAAAAGCATTTACTTTATCCTAGTTGTAATATACTGAGTAGAATTTAGAGAAGATTATTAGCATTCCTCTTTGAGACAAAACATTTTTTTAACATTATGTTTTAACATAATGATTTATTTTTAAGAACTGGTTAGTCTGCAAAATCTCAGATTGATTAAAATTATGTTAAATATTTTAAGGTAAAATATATTTGTCTGCAAAGGGAAATTGTTTTGGATTTGTGATAAAAATATGGATGAAAATGCTGTTAAACACTTCTTACCTGACCATGGTTGAATTATTTATCTTTTACAACCTGAAAGCTGTTATGCTGGAATAATATTTGCTGTTCTGCAAGTCCCAAGTCAAAGAGGCAGGTACAGTAGATAGAGTGCTGGGCTTGAAATCAGGAGGACCTGAGTTCAAATTTAGCCTCAGAACCGTCCTAGTTGTATGGCCTTGGGCAAGTCACTTAACCTCTGTTTGCCACTGGAGAAGCAAATGATAAACCACTCCATTATCTGGGCCAAGAAAACGTTGATGAAGAGGTCAGACATGATTGAAATGACTGAACAACAAACAATAAGGTCCCAAAGCGATGTGTGTTTTAGGTCCTTTCTAAGAGTTAAATATGGGGATAGATTTCATGTATAAAGTTACATATAAAAAAAGTAAACACATAGCATTTGATGAGTCATTAAATTTACTAATGTTACTATTACCTAGAGACTACCACTAGTTGTATTAATAATACCCTTCAGTAACTTCAAGTAATGTTATTTTTTTTCTTCTTTGTCTCTCAAAAGAACCATTTTCTTGCCTTAGAAAACTTGTTTGCTGTAGTTGGCTATCTAGCTTGTGTTTATCCGGATCCTTTATTTACTTCATTTCCTCCTCATGCTAGTTTTCAGCCAATTCTGTACCTCTAGACTGCCCTGGATCCCAGGATTAAGAAAAGAACTAACACAATCTTTTTATTTTGGTGCTATTTCTCGTTTTGACCTCCTTGGACACATCTCAGGGCTGTCGGTTCAGGTGTCTTATTTAAGTGCTGCTACATAAAGGTAGGCTTTGTGGAGATGATTTTGAGCATCTTTTTCCCATGTAGTCTCTACTCTCGTGACCTGAATAATTGAGAAAATGCTACAGGAATGATCGAGCTGCATTTTTTTTTTTTTACCAAACTTTTCAGTGGTTTTAGAACTAGCTTGTTTTCTGTTGAGTTGAAACTTAGCCCACGTAGAGTAAAGGTAGTTGCCTTACTATATTAGATTTGTTTGTGTGGGTGGTTACTTTTTAAAAATATCTTTTTTTTTTTTTTTTAAACAAAAATGACTTCCTTTTTGGAAACTGCAAGACTATTTTTAAGAACTTAAGATGTAAATGGCTGTGGCTTAACTTCTGATCGAAACCCACAAAATGCCCTTTGGTTACTCCAGGTCCAGCCATTTATAGTCATTAAGCCGCAGGACTTTCCTTGGGCTACCTCTCCTAAACTACATTAATAGAGCCCTAGTATGTGCTGCTGTATACTGTGTGCTCTGGCCTGGTCAGACTATCTGCACAGTTCTACCACATTTTATTAAGCATATTAGCAAGCTAGAGCAGGTCTGGAGAATGTTGGCTCAGGGTGGTGAAGGAATAGGAGACCACCTGATAGGAAGAAAAGATGGTGTGAAGAAGGAACTAAGGATACTTTAGCCTAGAGGAAGATCCTGCTTATGAGGACCCAAAAGCCATCTTCAAGTACAGGAAGGGCTTGCACGTAGAAAGTAGATTAGACTTATCCTTCATCTGAGGACAGAATTAGGAGTGAATGAGTGAGAAGGACAGATTTCATCTCAGTGGAAGGAAAAATTTCCTAACAAGAGGAAGGACCTGAGTTCAAATGCAGCCTCAGATACTTACTAGCTGTGTGACCCTAGGCAGGTCACTTAGCCCAGTTTACCTTAGTTATCTCATGGGGACAGGACTGAATACAATTGAATACCATCACAAAAGTGAAGGAGTCTGCTTTAGAAGGTGGTGGGTTCTCTTTCATTAGAAATCTTTAAGCTTATATACTTTGACCTTCTTGATGTTCCTCACACCATCCCATTTCCTGTGTGCCTTTTCACTGGCTCTTTCCCCATACCTAGAAGGCAGGATGATGATGAAGGACCACCTGTTGTAAATGTTGTAGAGAGGATTTCTATTCAAGCACAAATTGACCTAGGCAAATGGCTGGTGAGGCTCCTTCCTCCTTCCTCCTTCCTGAAATTCCAGAATTAATGAGGGCAGGGATCAGTGACACCTGGCAAGATCTACCCGGAAAAGGGCAAAGGGCTTTACATCCGTGCCAGGCTGGATAGTGTGAGATCGCCTATGCTTTAGATTTATTATATTAATTTTGTTTACCCTAAATCTCCCTCACAGTGTATTAAAAATTAATTGTGCATTTGAATTGTGTGCAGTGTCTTAGTGGCCAAGAGGCGGGATTCTTAGGAGGACTTTTTTCCTTTATATATAATCTAAATTCAAACCATATTAATTAGTGTCTGATTCTGCCACATCGCACCTAATTTTTGGCTGTCCTGGTTCAAGTCAAGTTGGTTTTGCGCAGATAATGTTTATCGAAGACCCAGTCTGTACAGTGGGGAGTCGCAGTGTCAGGTGTGAAAGAAACAAAATAGATAAGATAAAATCCTAACCCTGAAAGAACTGTACAATAGGAGAGATAGGACTGAAACACAGATAACTGTATTTGTAAATATAGGGTGAGTGGCCCAAAGAATTCAGGCCTGTATAGTGTAAGGTGGAAAGAAGTACCATACAGGGTACAAAGTAATGCTATATAGGAATAAAGAAGGGGGAAAAAATGCCTTCTGACTGGAGGGACTGGAAGAGGGAATGCAGACTGGATTTGAACAGTGTCAGGATGGGAATTCTAGACAGATTAAAGATGAGAAATGATAGGTAATGCAGTTTGGCTGGAGTGTAGGATATATGTTAAGAGAATAGTATGGGATAATGCTAGAGAGGTAGATTGGAATTACCTCTGTAAAGAGACTTGAATGCCATACTTAGAGTTTCAGTTTGATTCTACCGGTAGTAGGGAGTCATTGAAAGCATGTGAGGGTGAAGTGATCAGAGCTGTGCCCCAGATGGATTTAGGTACTTTATTTGGACAATAGTACTTAAGGTGAGTCAGAGGAGACAATACTTGGTGCTGTGGTCAACCTGACATTCTTTTTATTCCTTGAACTTTCAAATTATCCACTGTACTTGGAACAGTTTTATTCTTTCTTATATAGTAGATGCTCTTTCCTTGTCTTTAAAATGCAGTTCAAACTAGTCAACAAGTATTTATTAAGTATTAATTATTATATTAATTTGTTGTTTATTGATATTAATAGTTATTTGTTATATGGTAGGCCCTGTGCTAAGCACTGGAAACACAAAGAAAGACAAAAAGACAGTCTCAGCTTTCGAGGACCTCACAGCCTAACGGAGGCAACAACATACAGAAAAGTCTGTACAAACTGGCTATATGAAGGAAAAATTGGAAATAATTAACATATTCTTAGGGAGGGCACTAGCTTTCAGGGGCAATCAGGAAAGGTTTCCTTTAGAAGGTGGGGTTTTAGCGGAGACTTGAAGGAAGCCAGGAAGCAGAGATGAGAAGGGAAAGAGTTCCAGAAATGGGAAACATCCGGAGAATATGGCATTTGGGAGAGAGGTGTCTTGTTCAAGGAACAGCAAGGAGGAAATCAGAGGATGGGGGGTTGGGAGGGAAGTAAGGCAGAAGGAGACTGGCAGGGGAAGTGAGAGAGGTGGGTTGTGATGGGCTTTTAAACCCTAAACAGAAATGTTCTATTTCATCCTGAAGGTGTTAGGAAGCAGCTGGATTTAATGAATAGGTGGGATAATACGGTCACATCTACACATTATGAAGAAACCACGTCTCCTAGATGACTGATTTTCTGAATATACTTAGAAGATCTTTGATTTATTATTCTTCATCCCGATCTATATGTGTTTATTTATTCCTGGCAGCAAACCTGCTGTCCCTTGGAGAATCACTGGTTTTGGACACAAACTTTAATAAAACTGCCTACTAAGAAGTGTAGTACCAATATAGGAGACCCTGAGAAAAGCCTTAGAAAGTTCAGCAATCATTGCAGCTGGTGATCAGTTCATAAGATAACATTTTTTATGAGTAGCCCCTAAACACAATTTTTACACATAGCAAATAGTAGCCAATTTTTATATAGTTTTTTTTAACAGTTTAAAGGAACTTTAATACTTTATCACATTTGATCGTCTCCCATAAATCCTGTGAAGTAGGTAATACAGTTATTATTATCCCCCCTGGCACTGGAGGGGAGAGAGTACGGGAAAGGCAGCTCTCCTTGCAAGACAGTGATTTGGGTAGCTGCTGCCACCTTGCTGCTTGGAGCGTGGTGGGCCAAGCTCATGGTCCTAGGTGTCCTAGGCCATGGAAACAACTGAAGTTTTTTTTTTTACCTTTGGTGCCTAATTTCTGTTTTGGAGAGGTTGTGAGGATCAGAGAAAATGTCCAGTCCTCCATTTTGTCGGTCACTTTGCATGTATTTGTTTTTAATGAATTATACCATAGTCTCTTATTTCATAACATTTGAACAGCTGTAACTGATGGAAAAGCATGCCACAGATGATGATTGAAAAAACATTTCTGTGTTTATCTCACTCTGAAGTATCACAGTACTTTCCTTTTTGAAGAACAGTTTAGACTATCTCCAGTCTTTTGAGAATAGCAAAGTCTTCTGAACAGTAAGAAATGGACTTTTCTTTTAAGGACCTTTTCTGGTTTATATTTATAGCATGTACTGTATGGGAAATATTTCCCAGCATGTAGAGGTCATTTGCTTCTGTTTTGAGGAAGTAGTGATTCAGACTAACATGCAGTTTCATACTTAATTTCTTCCTTAAAATGGACAACTTGGATTTTATTCTTTTAAGAAACCTATTTTTCTACAATTCTCACTAAATTATCAGTTCAAAAAAGTAAAAGACATTATAATATTGGCTTTTTTACAAGGTACTAGTTTTATTTTATTTTTTATGTTTAACATATTGTTTTTTTGGAAGGTGGAAGGCAAGGCAATTGGGGTTAAGTGACTTGCCCAAGGTCACACAGCTAGTAAGTGTGTCAAGTGTCTGAGGTCAAATTTGAACTCAGGTCCTCTTGACTCCAGGGCAGGTGCTCTATTCACTGCCGCCACCTAGCTGTCCCCAAGGTAATATTTAAAAAAAGAAAATTTTAGGGGCCTTATTTTGGCTATTGTATTATTTAACATATGAATCAATAATGCACAAGAAGAAACCATTCCTAATATTCCAAAATGAATCAAAATAAAGGTGGTCCAACCAGGATAGTTTACGGATGTGCAAGATTCAAAAGTGTTTTTATCAGTTTGGCTAAAGAGAATGATAAGGGATCTGTAATGAGCTTTATTTTAGAAAAATATCTTTCGTGGTCTGATCCTCTTCCACTTACCGTTTTCTTCTAAAGCTTATCCTGCTTATTTTTATCTCTGTATGATTTGTGGGTTGGTACAATAACGCAGTGGTTATTTCCCAACTTGGGTACCATCTTTGTAAGTGCAAAACCAGCAGTGCATTTGATATGTAATCCCTTGAGGCTCTGCCTGTGAAAAAGATATACAGGGTATAAAAGTCAGCGGTAGTGGTGGGGAATGCAAGAAGGGAGGGGCAGGGAAAAGTACCAGATGGTTTCACGCTCCAAGCAAAATGTTTAGGTACCATTGATTCTTGCTTTATTTCCACTAAAATGTTTACTTAGAGAACTTTAAAAAAAACAACACCATTTCAAGGGTATAAATTCAACTAATTTAGACAACTGATTTTATCCCCTAATAAACATTAAATAAATATCCCTTTTTCCCTCGATGAGCATATATATTTTTTAAAATTCGCTTTTATTTTATTTTTAGGCTGCATTCTCTCCTTTGAACCTTAACACCCCTCCTCCCTATCAGCACTGAAAAAGTGAGGAAAAAACAAACCCCCGTTACAAAAATGTATAGTTAAGCAAAACAAATTCTATTGGCCATATCCAAAATAAATAGACACACACATGCATGCATGCACACACACACGTCTTAGTCTTCACTCTGAGTCCAGATAGAGTTTATTTCTCTATCTGAAATTAGAGACAGCGTGTTTTTATCATGATTTCCTCTAGAACTGTGACTGGGCATTGTGCTGATCAAAGTTCCTAAGACCTAAGTACAGTATTGTTGTTCTATATAAATGTTTCTTCTGGTTCTGTTCCCTTCATCATGACCACACTGGAGTGCATGAGGCCCTGGAAAGAGCCTTGGGTTTGGAGTTGCCTCCGCTACGTACTCCCTTAGAGACCTTAGACAAGTCACTCAACTCATCATTTGTAAAATAAGGCAGTTGGACTCTGATCTCAATGCTTCCTTCCTTCTCTAAAGTATGTGAACCTCTGGCTGTAAAGATTGACTGTTGAGATCTTTTCAAACATCAGGTAGATGGTCTGCTTCAGTGGAGGGAGTTTCACTGGATCCTAGAGGGGACAGGAACTCTCAGGGTGATTTGGCTCATCTCTTTACCATCCCTGATAAAGGTTTTGTTTGTTAAAGTCTCCTGTTTTTCTTTTTTATTTCAGCTCAAGAATCTCTACCTGTGAATTACCCTTACAAAGTATAAGCGGGATAACTAAACCCATATGTTTTTATAAAATGTTCAATCTGAGATTAATAACTGAGATCAGTGGTAATCAATGGAAAAATGAGAAGCAGTTGCTCACCTGTGTCTTGGCACAAGGTAAAGGCAGGAAAGCCAGGAACATTTCAAAAATGATCCAGGAACTCGGAAGCCTATCAGAGAGTTGGAAATGTGCCTTCACTCTTGTAGGTAGAAAGAAGACTTTTCTCTGTGAGGAAACTAAGACTAATACCGTATTCAGAAGCTTCTGAGAAAAACAGACATTTTTTAAATGCCTTTTTTTTTTAAAGCAATTGGGGTTAAGTAACTTGCTCAAGGTTACACGGCCAGGTGTTTCTGGGTGGGTGCTAAGTGTCTGAGCCTGGACTTGATCCCCAGGTCATCCTGACTCTGGGGCCTGTGCTCTTATTCTCTGTACTACCTGGCCACCCCTAAAATGCCTTTTTTAAAAAGTGCCCATCAAATATGAACTTTTCCTTCTTAAATGTATTTTAGTTAGGGGTGGGATAGTAGAAAACATGCCAGTTTTGGAGATAAACTGAATCCAGATCCCGTCTGCTTTTTACAGCATGTGTGTCCCAGCTTCTCTGGGCCTTATTTTCCTCAACTATTAAAGGAAGGGATTGGGCTAGATGTCTTCCAGTGTCCCTTTCAGTACAGAATCTATGATCCTGTTATGATTCTTTTGTTGCTCTGTCTAAAGTGTTCCTGTTTTAAATACTTAAGTAATATATCTATTGGTTTGGATGTTGTAGCCGTCACTAGAATTCCCTTTCAGGAACATTAGGTGGTCCCTGCTTTTACCAAGTCATGTCTTTTGGGGTGGGGGAGGGGACTTGAATAGTCATAAGCAGGCTCCGTCCGGAAATGCCTCTGATAAAATAGCTGTCTCTACTTTCCTGACATACTCTCTGCTAACTATTTTTGGTTACCCTCAGTATTTACTTTCTAGGATAGTAGGTCCAGCTAAGGGCTCACCTTCTACCAGGTTGTGAAGATTGTTAAAAAAAACAACTAAAGGACAGATAAACATTGAATCAGCATATTTGAGCTGAAGAAGATGTTTGCAGTTCTGCTACCCCATTGAGACAAGGAAGTAGAGGCCTAGAGAGGTCAAATGTCAGAAGCTACTTCGGAAGTTAGTGGCAGAAAATAGAATTAAAATCCTTGCCTCCTGACTCCCAAGTCTAGCACAGGCTTAAGTTATTTGATCAGCTTCCAAGATCAGATGCTTTTAATAAAAAGCCATAACAGTCTCTGCCTTTACATCAATTGCAGACTTTCTGAATTAGGAGAACTCCTAGATTCCACAGCTTGCCAGATACCTACCATAACTTTTTTCTTTTTTTTTTTTCATTCAAATCTCCTTGCCTTGACTTAGTAACCAAATTTAGAGCAGTAAACAGTTATCCAAAGGTTAAGGTAACACTGGGTGCTGGTACTAAAGAGGTTTGTGCAGTTTGAGCTTATGCCATAGAACAAAAGGTAAAGAAATTACTGTTGAGTAAACTGATCTGACCACTGCTTATCCAAACTTTGGTTTTCACTTAGGCCTCACTTGCAAACTTAACCCTGGCTCCCTCCTATAGGTAGTGTGCTAAACTGTGTTGATTTTGACTTGATTCTGGCTTTGATGTGGCTTTGTGTTAGGCCCTTTTACTAACCATTGTCAGAGCAAGGAAATTCTAGAGAGTAGCTTTAACTCTCCCACCTCCCTTCCTTGGTGGTCAGAGCAGGAAAATCCTTCTGTACTCTTTGACCTTGTGATTCAAACTTCTATATGTATTTCTCCTGTGATGTTCTCCTTCTGTTCAGGAAGAGGTTATCCATAGCAACCACAGTTGCATGTTTTCCAGCTCACTATTCGGATTTCCTTCCTCATGTATTTTCATACTGTATCTGCATGTCATGCGTAGAAAAAGCAATTAGACTATGTTTTGTACATAGCACCCTTTCTTTAATTTTTCTGTGTCCACAGAGTACAGACAAAAAAAATGAGTCATTTTCGAGGCATGATTCATGTAATGCTAAATTTAATCAGCTTAATAATTCCTGGACCCATTAAAGTGACATTGGTGGGGTTTTTTTTCCTTCCTACACATATAACACAATTATAATAGTTTTTAAAAAGTTATAGGGTGGGGGTGGCTAGGTGGTGCAGTGAATAGAGCACCGGCCCAAGAGTCAGAAGGACCTGAGTTCAAATTCGGCCTCAGACACTTAACACAAAAACTAGCCATGTGACCTTGGGCAAGTCACTTAACCCCAATTGCCCTTAAAAAAAAGTTACAGGTTGATTTCCTCTTACCTATCCTTGAGACTTATTAGGGCCATGTTGGTTGAACAGTTGAAATTATCTCTTTAGCAGTTTCCCTTCTTTAAGACGGTCATAAAATTAAGTGGTACCTTAGTGACACTTATGTTACCTTTTATTTTGTGAATGTTTTCAGGTACCAGTCATTTTCCAAGCATCTCCTCCTTCAACAGATAGATAATCTAAGAAGTCTGTTTAGTATTAGCTCACATTTCAGAGAGTGCACTGTGATTTACAAAGCACTTTCCCCACAGCTATCTTGGTTGGTGAATTGTACAAACATTATCCCCATTTTTCAGATGAGAACTGAAATCCAGAGTCAACTGGCTTGCCCAAGGTCACATAGGAAGTAAATATCAGAGTCTTCTGCAAACTCAGAGCTCTCTGTACACTGCTATGTTGCCTCTTATTCAGAAAAACAGCTTGTGAGCTGTAGTAAGAAAGGAGTGCATATGGAAAGTGTAAGATTTTCAGCGTGAGCCAAATGATGCTTTAAAATTTGTAGTGACATAATACAGCATATCAGAAGATTTTGTGTGGATTTTTAAACTGCTTTTATGTGAAAGAGGTTCTGTGCTATTAAAAACAGACTATACGATTACTGTCATAAAACCTAAAGTGAACTCTTTATTTATCCAATTTAAAATCACCTCCATTAACTCGTCATCAATTTAAGTGGCAAAGTGGATAGAGTGCTGGGCCTGGAATTGGGAAGACCTTAGTTCAAACCAGACCTCAGTTACTTACTAGCAAGTCATTTAACTTGTGTCTACCTCAACTCCCAAGATAGGGATAATAGGACTTACCTCTACGGTTGTTGTGAGGATCAGATGAGATACTGTTTGTTGCCTGATGTCTTCCTCCTTCCCTCTTTCCCACCCTACTCTCATATCCATACCCACAAAAGGTTTGAGAGCTATTGATAGAGTTGGCTTGGGAGATATGTTACTGTGGTCAGTCTGTCGTGAGTATTGGAGATGTGTGTAAAAGGGCTTAATTGGAAGACTTGGGTTTGAGACCCAGCTGTTTATTTTCAAAAATATTCCTCCCAGTTACATGTAAAAACAGTTTTCAACATTGTTTTTAAATTTTTGAGTTGCAGATTCTCTCTGTCCTCCCTTTCTTCCCCTCTCCCTGAGATAGTAAGTAATCTGATATACTTATACATATATATATACATGTATAATCATGTAAAACATTTCCATTTTGTGGAAGAAAACTTGAATCAGATAAAATGAAAAATAGTATCCTTTGTTCTGTGTTCAGAATCTTATTAGTTCTCTCTCTGGAGGCAGATAGCATTTTTCATCATGAGTCCTTTGGGATTGTCTTGGATCATTGTGTTGCTGAGAAAAGCTATTCACAGTTCAGTATTATTGTTACTGTGTACAGTTCTGGTTATGCTCACTTCACTCTTCATCAGCTCATCTAAGTCTTCCCAGGTTTTTCTGAAATCATACTGTTCATCATTTCGTATAGCACAAGAATATTTCACAGCTTGTTCAGCCATTCCCCAATTAATGGGCATCGACTCAGTTTCCAATTCTTGGCTACCACAAAAAGAGCTGTTCTAAATATTTTTGTGTGGGGGGGTCCTTTTCCCATTTGTATGATCTCTTTGGGATACAGACCTACATTGCTGGATCAAAGGGTGTGCATGGTTTTATAACCTTTTATAAAAGGCATGGTTTCAAATTGTTCTCTAGATTGATTGGATCAGTTCACAACTCCACCAACAAGCGTATTAGTGTTGTGATCTACCTCGATATTTTATTAGTTTTATGAATCTAGAGCAACTATAAGAGTTATTTGCAGTACCTACCTTCCTCACAAGAATTTTGTAAGGAGAGGGCTTTTTGGACGTTAAATTGTTAAACAAATGTGTGGTGGTGTTTTTTATGGCTCTTCAGTTCTGAAGTCAGATTTTTTTGTTACAAACTATATATTTTTTACATTTTCTTCCTCTGTTATTAAACAAAAAAGGTTATGGCACCAATCAACAAATATTTTATTGATTAAATACAAGGTAGCTAGGTGGTACAGTAGATAGAAAGCTGGCACTGGAAGTCAGAAAAACCCTAGTTCAAATTCAGCCTTAGACATTCAGTAACTATATGACCCTGGGCAGGTCACTTAGCCCTGTTTACCTCAGTTTCTTCATCTGTCAAATGAGCTGGAGAAGGATTTATTTTGTTGCTCAGTCAGTTTTCAGTTGTGGCCCACTCTCTCTGACTCCACTTGGGGTTTTCTTACCAAAGATACCGGAACTCATTTTTTACAGATGAGGAAACTGGAACAGAGGGTTAAGTGACCTGCTCAGAGTCACACACATAGTAAGTGTCTGAGGCCAAATAGGAACTCAGGAAGATGAGACTTCCTGATTCCAGCCCCAGCCCTCTATGGTACTGTGCCATCCAGCTTCCCTTGAGATGATTTATAGGCCAGATCTAAGGAAACTGAATCTAGTAAGGATCCACTTTTAGATTAAATAAGTATAGCACTAGCTGGTTTGATTGCAGTTTAACCTTAGTCCCGTTAACTGTAAGAAGAAAACGGGCTGAAAACGGGTAGTTTATCCCTGCTGTGTTGTATCCCAGGAACTTCCTTGAAACTTCATTGGAGCAGTATACATTTTCTTCCTTCGTATTTTTCCTCACTGGCCTTCTCACCGTATTTACCCCATCCCTCCTCACTCCTTTGCTTTACTTCTGCCTACTACCTTGCCCTCCTGTTCCTTCACCTGCCCACCCCCTCTCACTTCACCCTATCCCTTCACCCTCTTCTTTCTTTATGAATTTAGAAGACTTTTATACCCTTCTAGATACATAATATGTATCTGTTATTCCCTCTTTAACTCATGCCTGATAGAGTAAGATTCCAGCACTACCCACCCTCCCCCCATTAGCTTCTTCTGTATCAATTTTTCCTTTTATGCCTTTTTTGTATAAGTTTTCCTTTTTATCTCTCCCTACATAAGTTTTTATTTTTTTTTTAGAATCACCCCATCCTGTCAGCTCAACCCATACCTTCCTTTCAAACTATTCAAATGATAATCATAAGAGTACTGATGATTTTTTACATATGTGAAGTAAATAATTTGACCTTATTGAGTCCTTATAATTAATCTTTAATGTTTACCTTATATTTCTCCTGGATGTTATATGTCAAATTTTCCCTTAAGTTCTGGGGTTTTTGTCACAAAAACCTGAAAGTCTTTGAATTTGTTAAATTTTTTTTTTTTTCCATTTAGGGTTATACTTAACTTTGGTGGGTAAGGCACCCTTGGTCATAACCGCAGCTCTTTTACTCTACAGAATATAGTATTCCAAGACCTATGATTCTTCAAATTAGTAGCTGCTAAGTCTAGTGTAATCCTTATTGTAACTCCATGATATTTAATCCTCTTTTTTCCTTGTTGCTTCCAATATTTTCTCTTTAGTCAGGGAGCTTTGAAACTTGGCTATGATATTCCTGTACATTTTCTTCCTGGGATCTCTTTTAGGTGGTGATCAGTGAATTTTTTTGTTTCTTCTTTGCGTTCTTCCTCTAGAACTTCAGGGCAATTTTCCTTGATAATTTCTCCTTGGAAGGGTTTCTGCGTCTGATGGCATAGACCATTTGGAGCCTAGGAGTTCAGAAAAAATAATTAATTTATTTGATAGAAGCAGGTCCCACGAAGATAGGAGGTTCTGTGAAGATCTCTGAAGCTCCCTACTCAAGCTGTATAGCTTGACCCTCATATTTTTTGCCCAAAGGGCCCACATTTGAGTAGAGGTCAGTAGGGACAGGGATGCCCTAGATCTGTTCCAGAACTTCCTGGCTCCCAAAAGTTCTGATTGGTGATGTCATGGTAGGCAGGCTGCCCCAGGTCTCCTAGTGCCCTGGCCCACAACATGGTAAAATAATTTTGTTCTAACTAAAATAAAATTGGTCAGCATAGAATAGTGGATAGAGTACTATATTTGAAGTTAGGTGGGCTCATATCCTGGCTTAGACACTTAAATACATCTCTGGGCAAGTCAGTTAACCTTTCTCTTGTCCTCAGTTCCTTATCTATACAATGGGGAGGTTGAATTCAGTTGACTCTAAGGTTCCTTCCGGTTCCAAGTCAATGATCCTTTGACCTTAGGGTTATAATAGTGACATATGTCAAAAGAATATTTGTTGTGACTCTTGTTTACATTATTATACTGTGGTTTGAGTTATTTCCTTATTGATGCAGTGATCCATGGCAGTTCCAGAGGACTCATGATGAACAGTGCTACCCACCTCCAGGAAGAGAACTGGGGGACTCTGAGTGCAGATTTTTTTCTTTATTTTCTTTATTGCTTTTATCCCCCTCAGCATGGCTAGTGTAGAAATGCTATGCATGACTTCATATGAATAATACCTGTCATATTTCTTATCTTTTCAATGGGTGGGGCAGGGTTGGAGGGAAGGAGTAAGAAATTAAAATTTAAAACATAATAAAATGCAGGGCGGCTAGGTGGCGCGGTGAATAGAGCACCAGTCCTGGAGTCAGGAGGACCTGAGTTCAAATCCAGCCTCAGACACTTAACACAAAAACTAGCTGTGTGACCTTGGGTAAGTCACTTAACCCCAACTGCCCCTTCAAAAAAGCAAAAAAAAAAAAATTACATAATAAAATAAAATGTGGTGCTCCAAACCTGATATCATGAGTGCTTCAGTTGTGGTCTGACCCATAGCACCAAACATTTAGTTGTGTTTGACTCCGAAAAGGAAACTAGAGGCATCATACTAGTTTGGTCTGGTATACTATATTCCTTATAACACATTCTCTGTAAAGTGCTTGTGAAAGAGAGAAAGAGAGAGAAAGACACACACACACACACACTCACACACACACATACACATGCACGTGTGTGTGTGTGTCTGTGTGTGTGTGTATTCTCTTGAAGATTTTATGGAGAGAAATCAGGCGTATGGGTTGGTGACTTTTGATATCTTCCTGGTTGCGCTTCTGATAGAAATACCATTTGTCACAAGAGGGAGGAGATAAGATTAAGAAAAGTACATATAAGCAATTGTCTTCAGTTACAAAGGTCACGGTGTTAGTATCATATGGTCTGTCAAAGGACACATCTCTTTTTTCCTTTAACTGCTGATAAACTTTCAGGTAATGTACTTTGGAAAGGGGATTGTTTGGGATATGTCTGTGTCAAAACAGAGTATTGATTTAAACACACACACAGCACACACACACACACACACACAAGAACCCAAGAAGCTCGGTACTTTGATGCCCTTTAGGAGCAATCAGCCCAACATATCTCAGTCCAGAGGAATGCCATTGTTAATTCCTTGGAAGTTACAGAAATACGAGGCATTCCTTTCGAGACGTTTTATTTATTCCATACCTTCTGGGCCTCCGCAGTTCTAAACAAGTGAATTTTCATAGTAATTGCATGGACCTCAGGCCCTTCATCTGTAAAATGAAGAAGTTAGATGGTTTCTAAGGTCCCATAAAATTCTAACCTTTTATGATTCTGAGTTCATAATGATGACCTTGAGTCATCAAGGAAAGGTTAAACCATGCTCAGTCTGCAGTGTCTCTTTAAGAAGGCATGGAAGGGTGTGACACATTATAGACAGATTTCTGTCCTAAATGGCTCAGTAAGAAAGAAGTGTTGGTGCTTAAAAGTGGTAAGTTTTAACTTGTGGAACATTTGTTTGTACAGAATAGCTCATTCCCAGAGGAAGGTATAGAGTGAGAGGCAAGTATTCCAGTACTTTGAATTTCTATAACATCTCACACGACCATAGAATTGGAATTGGGAAAAGACCCCAGAGGCGATTTGTTGTTGTTGTTCAGTCATTTTATTTGTGTCAGACTCTTCTTGCCTGATCCCATGTTTTCTCAGCAGAGACACTAGCACAGTTTACCATTTCCTTCTCTGGCTCATTTTACAGATGAGGAACTGAGGCAAACAGGCGTAAGTGACTTACCCAGGGTCACACACCTAGTAAGTGTGAGGCCAGATTTGAGCTCAGGATGATGAGTCTTTCTGACCCCAAGCCCAGTGCTCAATTCACTTTACCACTCCTCTTCACTTGGCAAGTAATTCTATTTGCTTATGGTCCTCCAGAATCAAATATAAAATTCTCTGTTTGACATTGAAAGCTCCTCCCCTTTCCATTCTTCTTACACTTTACTTATCCCTTTGAACCCTGCAGTCCAGTCCCACCAGCCTCCTCACTAGGTCTTACTCATGACAACTTGGGGTATTTTCACTAAAATCTGCCAAGCCTAGAGTGTTCCCCCTCCTCATTTTTGCCTCCAGCTTTCCCTGTCTTCCTTCAAGTCCCAGTTAAAATCCTACTTTCTATAGGAAACCTTTCCCAATAGCCTTTAGTGCCTTCTATCGCTTACCTACAATTTATCCTGAATATAGTTTTGTCCATAGTTGTATGCCTCTTGTCTCCCCTTTTAGATGGGAAATCCCTGATGGCAAGGACTGCCTTTCTTTGTATCCCAATAGTAAGCGCTTGATAAATATTTATTGACTGACCAGTGCTTAAATAATATCTTTTTTGCTAACACATTGTAGTTAGTTGAATTCGTTTTATTTAGAAATTTGAGATTTCCATTCTCGTTAATCATTAGCCATGTAACAGTGGTGGTAAAGAACTAATTCTAATGTAACATTTTTCTCTGTATTCCAATTCAGTTGATGCATTTGTAAAGTGCCCACCTTATATGAAATACAGTGCCAGGCTTCAGAGCTTAAAAAATTCATTAAACTTACATTCTAGGGAGAGGGGATTGTGAAAACATACACAGATGAATAAATATAAATGTACTAAGAAGGAAGAACATAGTAGTTTCCAGGTAGAGAACACTAATAACCTGGGGGGCAGAAGGCAGGGTGGTGGAGGGTAGAAAAAAGGCAGGAACAGGATGTAGCCATTGAGGTGGGTTTTGAAGGTAACTAGTAAGTTCCAGAAACAGAGAGTATTCCAAGAATGGGGGAAGCCAGTGCAAAGACCAGAAGTGTATGTCATATAAGAGAGGATTTTGGTAGGAAAATAGAAAGGATAAAGGAGAGTGATACAAAATCATTCCGGAGAGATGTGGCATGAAATAGAGGGCCTTCACTGCTGTTGAGGCAATCCTCTGTGGGCTCTCAAGCTTTGCACTGTCACTCCCAAACCATGGTACTCAGCATTGAATGCTTGGGTATGATATGACCGGGGCAAAGTACAGTGGGCCTGTGACCTCCTTTATTCCTGGAACCTCTGTCTCTCAGTGAAGCCAATAATCACATAAACTATTTTGGCAGCCATGTCTCACTCCTGGCTTACAGTACCCCTTTTGTGACTGTGTGCCCTGTGATAACAGGTAGCATTTATTCCATGGAACAATATTAATTGGTACCTAAAAATAATGTGATTATAGAACATTACTCAATTATTAGATTGAGAAAAGGAAAAAAAAAATTAATGGGTATGTCTTTGTAATGGACCCCTCCTGCCTTTTGAGTAGAATCTTTTTTTTTTTTTTTGCAGGGGGAGGAAGGGCAGTTGGGGTCGAGTGACTTGCCCAAGGTCACACAGCTAGTAAGTGTGTTAAGTGGCTGAGGCTGCATTTGAACTCAGGTCCTCCTGACTCCAGGGCCGGTGCTCTATACACTGCGCCACCTAGATGCCCCTTGAATAGAATCTTAAACCTTTTTAATGTTGTGACCTCCACCAAAGTTGACCTTTAATGTCTGATTGTACCATGGAAGTGACCGTGGCTTCTTTCAATCTCCTCCACTTGCACCTAAGCTTCAGCAGCTTCTCCTTCTAAGACAGAACAATTCCTCAAGCCTGGGTGTAGGAGGGTTGCAGTCTCTGCCAGTGGAGGGAGTGAATGTCCACCCTAGTGAAGCTGCCACTCCTTTGAATTCTAGGATCAGAGGAACATAGATCATCGATTTTGAGCTGGAAGTGACCTCAGAAGTGATTTGCCTCGTACAACCCCTTAGAAACTAAGCCCCAGAGACTTAGTGACTAGAGAGGACCATGTTTGAGCCCTTCTCCCATTCTCCCTGCACTTAGAGGATGTGGGAGGGCCAGCCTTCAGGATGAGAACCGCCTTCTGTAAAAGGCAAGTTTCAGTTAACGGAAGACAGTCGCAGATTGTGGAATGCAGAAGGTTTTTGTGTTTTTTGTTCTTGTAAAATCATCACCTGAAATTGTATCATGTGATTGATTCAGTTTTGATACTTGGCACCTTAGGTTGCCTCTCCCCTCTGATTGGAGAGCATGAAATAAAGGGTTCTCTGCTTCCTTGAGAAATTTGCCGTAAGTTGCCAGGGATCTAGGATGACTCTAAGCTGGTAACCCTGTCCCTGGGTCTGTACCGCAAAGAAATCAAAGAAAGAGAAAAAGGACCTATATATTAAATGCATACATAGACTTATAGCAGCTCTCTTCATAGTAACCCCGTACTGGACACTAAGGGGGAGAGGAGACATCCACCTACTGCAGGATGGCCAAACAAATTGTGGTGTGTGAATGTAATGGAATATTATGGTGCCGTAATGATAGTCCTGAAGGAAACCGAACATGTTGTGGTGTGGCGGAGAGAGAATTGGGCAGAACTAGAAGAACAGCATTCACAATAACAACAGCATGATAGAGAAAAACAAGTTTGAAAGATTCACAGTCTGATTAATGTGATGATAAATCAAAAGTCCGGAAGATGGAAGATAAATCACAGCACCCAACTTCTGGCCTGAGATGTAATGCACTCAAAATACAAGAAAGCAGTATGTGTAATTGGCCATGGCCAGTGTGGGGATTCAAGTTTGGGTTTTGGTTTTAATTGTTCTGTGGGCAGGGGACAATGAGAAAGAGATGTATTAAATGTTTGTAAAAAGAAATGGAAAAAATTAAAAGCTCCCCCAATAAACACACACGTATTTAATTAAAGCCCCACATTAATGGTTTAGGTCCAGAGTATCCAACTTAGCAGGACAATTAATAATTCTTCTATTAAGGGAGGGGCTGTTTTCCAGTGGCATACTTCCTTGTCAGAAACTTCTGAAGTAGACAAAGAAATAATAGAAAAGGATTAGCTTGCAGTCTGTAGTGGCAGGAGGTAGCAATGATCACAACTCTGTCTAAAAGGTATAATTTGAACCTCAGTCAAATTGACTACAAGCCCAAGCATTCTATCCATTATACCAAGAAAAATGATTACATGCTAGCTGAAGTGCCAGCTATTCAAGGAAACAAAAAATACCTATCTGGGACTTGCAGGATAAAAGGAGGTGACAAAAAAGGATTGAGTCTTAGAGACTAACTCTATGGACACATTAATTTGTATTAGGATGTGTCGAAGTATAGACTGGGGTGGGGGAATGTATTTTCCTTCCTTTGTTGCAAAGATAAGGAGACAGAGTATGGAATGTTGCATCTAGTGTCAGAGACATTTGTTTAGGGTGAGTTAAGATGGAGGAAAAATAATGATTAAAAAAATAAAATTAAATCTTAAAAAAATTTAATTTTCCCCTATCCATAGTTATAAAGAGAACTTTTCATGGTATAATCTTTTGTATTTAGGTTATTTATCCCTTTCTTACCTAGCACCTCTTGCCTGGGCAGTTGAGTAATTTCCTAATTCATCTCCGTGCCTCAGACCTATCCTTTTTACAAATCATCTTTCATGTGTCTACCAAAGTGACTTTTCCTAACTCATCAGATTGCCTGTTACCTCTAGGATCCAATGTAAGTCCCTCTGTCAGTTTTTAAGACTGTCCAGAATTTGGTCCCAACCTGCCTTTCCAACTTCATCCACCGTCCTGTATCCTTTTGACCCAGCCAAACTAGCTTTCTTGCTACTCCAGCTCCCTTCTCCTTGCCTTTGTTCTGGCTGCCTGTGGAATGGGAATGGACTTCCAAGCTTACCTGTACCTTTTAGAACACCTATCTTTCCTTTTAAAATCTGCTCAAGCAGCATTTTGTATAGGAAGCCTTTCTTGATCATCCTGCTGTTCTGTGCCCACTCCTGCCAAATTTACCTTGTATTTATTTCACACATCCTTATTTATGTAAATGTTGTCTCCCCTGATAGAGTACAAGCTCTATGAGGGAGTGAATAGATTAATTTTTTTCTTTATATATCTCAAAAGTGCCCCGGCCACAAAGTAGTGCTTACTAAGTTCTTGTTGATTAATTAATTATGCTTGTTGATGAATTTAATTTAGATGCTGGTCTAAATATTTTTCTGCCAGACTGCTTTTTTTATTTTCTCGAGCATTCTTATTTTTGGTTTTATCAAAAGCTGTACTAGTGATCTCAGTTTTTGCTTATTGCTTATATATTCTGTTCCACACGTTTATTTTTCTATTTTAAAAAAATAAATAGCAAAAAGTTTTAATGATTATTATAATTTTTGTTAGTGATTATTATTACTTTATATTGTTGAGGTCTGGAAGTACTATGCCCCCTTTCAACTTTTCTCCATTATTTTCCTTTTGTGTGTACAAGTAAATTTTATTGTGGTTTGTTTTTTTTTTTTTGTCAAGCTGTAGAAAATAACCATACTCTATGGTAGCTTGTATAGCACAAAATTTATCAATTAATTTAGCCAGTATTATTTTATTAGTCCTACAGACCAGACATGATCCCTGAATGTGCCTCCTTTTATATCTTCCTTTATTTCTAGAAAGTGTTTAACAATTTTATTTAAATAAGTTTTAAATATATTTAAATAGTTTGATTCTCAAGTATTTTATACATTTTCCATTGTTTTGAATGGGATTTCTCTTAATATCATTTCATCCTGGTTTTTGCTACTATTATATAGCTACTGCTATATAGAAATGCAGAGTTTTTTTGTGTACTTACTTTGTGTCCTGCTCTTTTGCTGAAGCCATTAATCATTTCAAATAGTTTCTTAGCTTATTTATTCTTTGACTTTCTTAGTAAACCATCATGCCATCTGCAAATGGGGATGTGTTTGTTTTCTCTTGGTTGATGTTTAGCCATTTGATTTCTTGTTTTTGTCTCACTGCTATCACTGGCATTTCTAGAACTATGTAAAATAATAGTCCAGAGAGAGGGCGTCCTTGCTTATCTAAACTTGTACTTATCAGGAAAGCACCTAACATATCTGTATTGCAAACAGTTCTAATTTTTAATTTTAGAGATGCATACTTTTATTTTATTTTTTAAAAAAGCACCTCACCCTAATTCTTCTCTTAAAACACAGAGAAGTGAAAAAGAATGTTATTTGAAAGGTCATTCATAAGTCAGTGTAAGTGGGAGGTTACATTGATAGATTGTTTTTTTAAAAAATACATTTTCTGAGGCGAAGGGTTTCTTTTTTAAACTATAAGCCAGTGAGGTTTTTGGTACTTTTTGAATGGTTTTAACTTAGTGTGGAAATTAAATGTTTCATGTAAAAAGTCTTTACTTTTAAATTTCAGCTCAACAAACATCTCTTAAGTATTATGGTAGGAAAAGATAAGAAGTTTGGCTTCTTACTGTCCAGCTAGGCAATGATGATTAGCAAAATAATTTTTAAATATGTATCAGGTGAATAAAATTAAAGTGAAACATTGGAAGACTAATTTGGACTGATGCAAATTGAAGTAAGCAAAACCAGGAAAATTATGGAGAAAGAAAGAAATATAGTTAAAGCATTTATTAAGGCCTTTTCTGTATGCCAGACACTGAGTTGTATACCAGTATATAATCAAGCAAGACAGTATCATCCCTCAAGGAGCTTACATTCTAATGCAGGAAGGTGGTGCATTACAAAAGGGTTGGGTTTTTTTTATTTAATTTTTAAAATTTATATAATTTAAAATTACATATTTTTTAAAATCTACCAAAATTGTACAAGTGAGATGCTCCATGAAGTCCCTGGGGAAAGACCAAGGAAGGTTTCATAGAAGAATGTTGGTCTTTAAAGAATAGATTGGAATTCAGTGGTGAAGGATTGTGGTATTCTAGGTATGGGAAGTGCTCCATTCATCAGTGCTCTAAGTCAGTACCACAGTTTCCATTTTTACCCCTGCATCTTGGAATCAAACTAATAAATCCAATCATCTCTTTTTTTTTTTTTTTTTGCTTTTTGGAGGGCAATTGGGGTTAAGTAACTTGCCCAAGGTCACATAGCTAGGTTGTGTGTGTGTGTGTGTGTGTGTGTGTGTGTGTGTGTGTCTGAGGCCGGATCCCAACTCAGGTTCCTGACTCTGGGACTGGCACTCTACTCACTGCGCCACCTAGCCGCCCCCAGTCCAATCATCTTAGTGATGATTGGTCATACTGATCAATTTACAGAATACACTGTGTCATGTTTCAAAGTTAAACTAATGTGTCCTTTCTTCTTTCTTTTCTCTCCCTTCTCCCCCACCCTCATTTTGACAGGCTCGGGTTATGTATAATTTTGATGCTGAACCTGGAAATAATGAATTGACAGTTATTGAAGGGGAGATCATTACAATTACAAATCCGGTAAGAAATATACCAAGTTGAGGTCACAGAGCAATAGCTCTTTTCATAGGATTTATTGTAGAACAGAATTGATTATTCAAGACAAAAAAAGATATTTTTTCTCTCTGCTCAGAAGTAATGGTAAATGGACCAAAAGTAAACGGTTATTTCTCTAAATCTTAAGGCAGGATTGTAACTGCTAAAGACAGCTGAGACTACCACTGAATTCATGACTTTCAGAGTGGTGTTTTCCCCTGCCGCCACGACACAGTGTTATGTCTTTATGATAAAAGACGATGCTTATAAATTTCTTGGTTTATTATCCTAAGGGAATTACTCAAGGCCATTATAAAATGGACCTCACTTAGAAATGGAAGTAACAGGTGAAAGAAGATATGTCTTACTAAAGACTGGCATTTCACTCATTTTTTTTCCTTTAGATCTGTATCAGTGACAGAATCAGTTAACTGCATTCTCTAGATAGGCAAAATGGAACAGGAGAGATCTTGGTTTTGCCCCTGTGGAAAAACTAGTTGAACTCTTGACGTAAAACCTCACTCTTCATAGGCCTGCCATATGCCAACTATTTTGGGCTCTCTTATCAAAAAATATGCTCTTTCTGGGTAGTTGTACTCCTCAGGCCATATCTCCTGTTCTACCCTGAGTCACCACATCATGAACAGAAGTGGCAAAATGAATGTATATATTCATTAGGTGACCACTGTGTTCCCAGTACCACTAAGTGCTTTGGGTAAAACATAAGTATTAGATGTAGTCTTTGCTCATGTTGATTATATAGAGATTGCTTAAATACCTATCATGTGGAATGTATTTCTCATAACTTTTCAGAATAAATTGCCAGCTTACTCACATTTTCAGCAAAGGGTCATAGATTAAGAGCCAACAGAGACCTTGAAAGTCTACCTCTTTTATAGTGAATAGAGTATTTAAGTCATGTCTTGATTCTTCATGACCTCTTTTTGGGGGGTTTTCTTGGCAAAGATATTAGACTTGATTTGCCATTTCTTTCTCCAGCTCATTTGACAGATGAGGGACTGAGGCAAATAGGGTGAAGTTTTACCTGCCTGTGGTCAAATAGCTAGTAAGTGTCTAAAGTAAGATTTGAACTCATGAAGTTGGTAATGACAAAAGAACTCATGAGGCTTCTTGATTCCAAGCCCAGTGCTCTATCCACTGTGCTACCCAGCTGCTGAATATTAAGAAGACCAGACAGTGAAATTGTTGGAAGGGAAATTGGGAGGATTTGGGATAGGAAGGCCAAAGAGCTTGTCAAGGTGATGGCAAGGTGGGGAGAGTGAGCCTTCAGACTTGAAGACATAGCCCTTCTCTAAATCAGTGTTCCAGTGGAGTTAGTCATAACAGCTTCTAGCAAGGAAGGTCAGGGATGAAGGTGCTCGCTTGCCTCTGTGACCTTCTGGAGAGACTAATTGTTTCCTGCTAAGCCAAGGAATTATTTTCTGGTTAACAATGCACAAATCTCCCTCAGAGAAGAGGAAGTAAAGGAGCTTGAAGAATTTCTCTCCACTCATTACTCATCCTGTCTTCCTCTCCCCCAAAAGGGAGAGGGGTTGAGAAGGATTTACTACCTACGAAAACAAAGAATGGGATATGAATTGGACTAGTTGGTTTCTAATATTACTTCTAAATCTGAGATTCTCTGTAAAAGGGGCCATCAAACCAACAGACGCACATTTGTGACATATAGGTTTTCTGCACACAAATACAGTCATGCTATTCTTCAAGAACAAAGGACAAATCACAACCTGTGAGTAGTCTGAGCTGCCCGAATGGAGACCCAGCCGGCCAATTCCAGTTGGGAAATTCAGCTTGTCCTCCCCTCCCCTTCTCTCCTCTTTTCTCCTCTCATGGAGTAGCATGCCCTAACCAGAGGATGTTTTGCCCAAAGGAAGGTAAATTTTGATGACTGAAACCTACCTAGTTAACTTGGGGTTTACTGGCTAGATTTCTTTCTATAAGATCATGTCTTAAACCTAATTCACTCTTGATCTCTTTGATTGGACTACAATAGGTCTCTGCCCAAGTACCACTTAATGGCATTTTGGGGGCCCTCCAGGCTCCGAATGAATGTAAATAGCTATTGTTTCTGTTTCAGCCCACAACCCTGAGGTCTTCCCTTCCCAGTTTTTTTTTTTTTAATTAAGGGGGCCATCCCTTGACTCACTTCTTTTTTTTTCTTTGTCTTTGTTTTTTGGAGGGAGAAGGCAGGGCAATTGGGGTTAAGTGACTTGCCCAAGGTCACACGGCTAGTGTTAAATGTCTGAGGCCAGATTTGAATGCAGGTCCTCCTGACTCCAGGGCCAGTGCTCTATTCACTGTGCCATCTAGCCGCCCCTAAATTTTGTTTATTTTTTTCCCTTGACTCACTTCTTAAAGAGGTCTGTTTACTGAATGGACTTACTCAGAGTGAGAACTTGAAAAGACCTTAGCTTAAAAAGGCCAAGGTCTCCCACTGTATCCTGGGTAATCTCTAGATATCCTGATGATTTCTGGCCACTGGACCCAGATGACTCGAGAGGAGAAAGTGAGGCTGGTGACTGCCCACCCCTGGCTCACTTAAATCCAGTTCGTTGCAAGTCATGTCACTATCTCCCTGTTGTCATGGTCATCTTCTGGAGCATAGGACAAACCACAACTACTACTACTGTGTCTGGATCATATAATAGGCTGTTAAGAAATGTAAATTGATTAGTTGTCCTGGAGAAGGGGGCATATGAGTTACTTTTAAGAATGGCTAGGAGCCAGAGATATAGAAGAAGAGCCAAGACATAGGAAGAGAGCATTTCAAAAAGGAAAGGGTTGGGGGAAGTGTCAAGGCCTTTGAAAAGTCTACAAGAATGAGAACTAAGGAAAAATCATGGCATACCCTTGAAAATTACTTGGTTATATTTTAACCCAAATTTTCAGGTTTCCTAGTGGGATTACTGAAGCAAAAACTGATGGTTATTCATTTACTAAACATCATTAGGTATCTACTAAATATCCTTTAGCATGTGGTTATATACTTGGCACTTAGAAATAAAACAGATTCATCTTATTTTTCAGAAAATGTCTAAGGCTGTATACTCATTAAGCCAAATTGTTGAATTTTTTAAAATTAATTTTTTTTCTATTATCCAGTACTTTTTTTCCTTCCCTTTCCCCTTGAAGAAACAGAAAATATAGAAAGAAAACCCTTGAAACCAATGTACATAGTCAAGCAAAATAAATCCCCATTTTTGTCAGTTCCAAAAATGTATTTCTCATTCTACATATTTAATTCAGCACCTCTCTCTCCAGTTGTGAAAACCTTGGATTTAAATTTTAAGGTGTAACACAAGTACTGATTGATGCCATGGGGTTACCCATTTGTAGTCTAGAATTGACAGTTGGGGTTTTAAATGACATGTAAAGAAACTGTGGTTATCCAAATTCAGCTAGCTTTGGATAAACTAATGTGGATATTTAATTAGGAGCTCAGTAAAGCTCTTTAAACAAAAATATTTTGTTAACATTTCCTAATTACATTTAAAGTAATTTTTAACATTTATTATTTTTTTTAATTTTGAGTTCCAAATTCTGTCCCTCCCTCCCACCACTTCCCTACCCCGTGAGAAGGCAAGCAGTATGATAGCAATTACACATGTGAAGTCATGCAAAACATATTTCCATATTAGTCATATTGCAAAAGAAAGC
Source organism: Petaurus breviceps papuanus (assembly GCF_028583685.1). Taxonomy (NCBI): domain Eukaryota; kingdom Metazoa; phylum Chordata; class Mammalia; order Diprotodontia; family Petauridae; genus Petaurus; species Petaurus breviceps. The sequence continues at coordinate 1,152,323 of NW_027187349.1, forward strand.
ACACACACAAACCACAAGAAAAATACACTTAAAAAAGTAAGCTTCAGTCTTCACTCAAGTTCATCCGTTCTCTCTCTGGAGGTAGATGGCATTCAAGGAAATTCTTTTAAAAGTATTATTTAGGTGAAAATTAGAATGGTGAATGTCAATTTATTTTAGTTTTATTTTGGATAGCCCTATTTAACCAAAAGAGACACTATGGAGCAGTAGAGAGAAAGGAAGAGAAAAATTAATTTCCTTAGCCCAAATAACCTGACCACTGATTAACTTACAAGTACATAGTTCCATTATTTGATCCTCAAAACAACCTGATCAAGTAAGTTGCACATGAGGGCACCCCTATTTACCAGATAAGGAAAAAGAGGTACCAAGACTACATACAAATAAGTGGCATAACCCAGTCTCAAACCCAGTTTTTCTGGAATTGGGACTCATTGCTTTTTTCATTGTATCCAGTACATCTCATGAACTTAGTAATTTTCTAGAATTGAGTTGCGGTTTATTTAAATGATGAATGAAGAAAATATGATTTATCAAAATAGAACATGCTTTGTATAGACTAATTTGGGCACTATTGAGAATTATTACCAATTATTCATCAATATTTGATTAATTGTAGTCTGGGTTTAACTTTTTTTTCTGGTCTCAAGAGTTTTTGGATGTCTGGGTGATGCCAGGAGGGAAGAAAATGTAACTTATGAATAATAGACTTTGCCTACATGATATACTTAGTATTTAAGTTGTTTTTGTTGTGATTCTTCACACAGGTTTTCCAAATAAAGGAAATTTCTTTTTGTTTTCTTTTTTTTAGGATGTAGGTGGAGGATGGCTAGAAGGAAAAAATAACAAAGGAGAACGGGGGCTTGTTCCCACAGACTATGTTGAAGTAAGAATTTCCAGTCATTTAATTACAATAGTTATGGCCGATTCCTTCCCTAGCTTATTCTGGATGAACAGGATTGAGGGACAGAGCATAAAAGAAAGTAACAAAATTATTCCTACCAAATGCATTCCCTTCCTTGGTGTGATCAGTAGTGGTTGGAATGACATAAATGGTATTGTTCAGTAGCTACCCTGGAAAAGTTGGAATAAAATCAGTTCTTACTGATTTTAGTGAATAATAAATTGTATGTTGAAGTAAACAAGGTAACCTATTTGTCTCTGTTCTAATTGTTATTTTTTTGTTAGTAGCATTACACTATAATTCCTTATCTTCATGTAACACTTGACAGTTATAAAGTACTTTGCCCCACAGTAATCCTATGAGGTAGGTAATGCAAATATTATTCCTATATTCTAGCTAAGAAAACAGACTAAATTACTTGTCCACTACCACCCACCTGGTAATCGACAGGGCCAAGGCACAAATCCCAGTCTTAGGTTCAGAGGAGTTAAAGCTTACATAGACCAGAGAAACGATCCCCTTCATTACACAGAAAAGGAAATTGGAATCCAGAGAGGTCAGGTGTCACTCAAAACGAGCTAATCTTTGAGGCCATCCATATCTTCTGCCTCCAAATCCAATGTTGACTGTACCACAATCAGAATTTCCCAATTCCTTTTCTCCATATCCTGTTTAAAAAAAAAAGTTAAGTTGTTCATTGAAACTATGAGGTGCTGCCCGATGTCAGCTCTTACTATAGCATTAAATTACTTGAATTGGCCATCCATGGTTAGACACAATTCAGTTAAAAACCAACCAGCCACCAACCACCACTAACAAAAACATTTCTGAGCCAACCAGATGGCTCCCTCTGCTGGTTGTTGTTCTATATCATGTATATAAAATGGATATAAAATGCTATGATTATTGAAGTTTGGTGGATGGCAGAGGAACTAAGGTCTTTTGCTGAGATATGGAAGTGTTTTGTTTGCTTTTGTTTTTTAACCAAGTGGTTAAGGGAAGAGAAAATACCCACTCTAGGAAAGAGATGATGTCTTTCGGGAGAAAAGAAGATGATGGGGCTAGTCTCCTGGGATCCCTTTAACCGAAAAACCTTTCTTGGGGTCTCTCTTCCAGATCTCTCACTAAGTATAGGGAGTCATGTCATAATGTCTGCCCAAAGGTAGAAAATCAACAATTAAAAGTTTATGAGAAGGATCTCTGCTTTTCATTTGAGGCCTAAAAGTCCCTTAAGATTGTGGGAAGTCAGAGGGATGATTGGCATTGAAGTTCATCACAACTTCCAAACTTTCTAGTTTTAGAAAAATCACTTGTGTGTCCACTTTGATGTTTTCAATAAGTAAGTTGTTGTTTATTCAGTTAGATGCCAAGCACCCTGATAGGCGTGGAGAAAGATGCAAAGAGGGGTAAAAGCAGCCCATGCCCCCAAAGGACCTTCCATACAGTCTAGTAAATAGGATGTCAAGCACCATTTTTCTCCTGGGTTGGCTTTGGTAGCCTACAAATAATCTTAACCTCAAGTGAACTATGAATTGACTGAAAATAATAAGAGTTCCTTTACTCTTCAGATTTTAACTAATGGTGGAAAAGATCAGTTTTCTTGTGGAAATTCAGTAGCTGACCAAGCCTTCCTGGATTCTCTCTCAAGTGCAGTTCAGACCAACGCCTCAGCGGTCAACAGTAATAACCAGGTATGTATTCTCTTGTCTTAATGAAAATGGCAGACTTTGTTGAGTGCACAACTTACTGTGAGAGCTGTGGTGCGTTAAGTTGTCATTCTCTAAAAAGCACAAAAGAAAATTGCTATTAGTGTAATGTGCTGCATTTTTGTTGAGTGTTACTAGCAAAGAAATCACACATTCATATCGATAGAGGCTGTTTTTGAGACTAATGGGAAGCAAGGGTTTAATGACTGTAATAGAATTCTGGTACAATGATATGAATTCAGTTATGAGGTCTATTATGGAATCTGAAGACTTATAGAAAGAGAGACAAGAAAGGAAAAGACTACTTGTTCCTATTCGACCGACCAGGCACCTATGACTGATAAAAAACCGACTATTTTTGTTTACCAAGGAAACTTCAACCGCATTGAAGTAATAAAACATTATTATGGAAGCAGTTGACCTTTGGCTGGTTTAAGTGAATTTTAGTTTAGCCTGACCTTCCAGATAGTTATATGATGTGTACTGCAAGTCATGCTTAAGAAAACGATTATGTCAGCTGATTACATTTTACTACCGTCCTATCACCTAGGATTATGTTAAAAATATTGGAGGAATTTTATCCCTCATATTTTTACAAATGTATGTAAAACTTGTTTAGAATTGCTCCAAAGATTAAGGATATACTTTAAAATATCCCTAGGTTTTCTTTAATAATCTTTTATGGGCCAGTCATCAGTTCAGTTTTCAAAAGTTTCTTAAGCCTTTGTCTGTTTTTAACACTCTGTAATGGAAAGAGTATTGGATTAGAAAATGATAATAGTGTAAAAAAGTGTAAAGCATCAATTAAAAATACTTATTTTTTTATCGTAATTTTAAAAATTAAAAAAAACAACAACTGTAGCCAGTTCATTTGACTAAGCTTCCATTTTTGGCTAGACCCTGACACTAAGTAGACTTGAGACCTTGGAAAATCACAGAATCTTTCTAATCCTCAGTTTTCTACTCTGTGAAGGGAGCAAGTTGAACCAAATGATCTATGAAAACCTTTCCAGCTTTACTGTTCTGTGATTTGAAATTCTTGAGTTTATGAAGAATTATGGGAAGTATCCTTTGTTTTCATTTTTCCCCTAAAAATACTGCTTCCAAGGTTCAAAGGCAGTCATCTTGTTTTTTCTTCTGTCCTTTTATAATAACAATAATAATAGTTAATGGCTAGCATTTATATAACCCTTTAAGGTTTGTAAGATGTTTTACAAATACTATTTCATTTTGCTCTCCACAATTAGCCCGAGAGGTAGGTGCTGTTATCCTCATTTTTCAAATGGGGAAACTGATGCAGACAGAGGTTAAGTGATTTGCCCAGGGTCACTCAGCTAGTTAGTATCTGAAACTGGATTTGAAGTGAGATTTTCCTGACTATTAACACAGAGGATAATGGAGTGTGGAAAAGGGCCCCCAGATTAGTAGGCTATAACTGTAGTCATGACGCTCCTATTTCAGCCCTCTTACCCCCAATGTGTTTTTTATGCCCTGAAAGTATTAGGAAGATAGTAATTTCTTTACTCAGCTTTGTTGTATAGGTTTAATTTGTAGGCTTTGGTTGGAGGGAAGTGAACTGGCAAGCCAAATGTTTGGAGACAGGAAGAGTGCTTATGTGACCATTTTGAAAGCAGTAATTCTGCTACTTTGAAGGAACATCTCAGTAGAAATTTATAATATGATGAGACATTCTGGTGGACTGCCTGCGTGAGTGAGTACAATTATCCAGACACTAAGAGGCAGGAGGCTGTAGTGGTTCATTTATTTTAATACTCAAGAAGCGTCTTTTCTGATTTAGATCATGCAGTTGGGCATGAATAGTCAGAGCCACCAAGGATTCTGACTTTTACTCCTATACTGTATCGCCATCTCTTTTGACATGAGACTAAATAGAATAAATTAGATCCCCTTCTAATTATCTTTATATCCCTGATTCGATTGAAAAGATAGATTAACAAGCAGTGAAGCCTCAAAAATGTTTGCTATGAATAAGTTCAAGGTAGTACTAAACTTCAGTGGGCAGATGATAAAATTTTGAGGAATTCAGAAACTTCTTTTTTAACTGAAAATAATTTTAAGAGGGCTAATACAGAGTGGTGGTATTTTTACTTCTTGTGGTATTTGGGTTGTTGGGTTTTTTTCTAATTTATTCATTTATTTTTAGTTTTCAACATTCGTTTCCACAAGATTTTGAGTTACAATTTTTGTTCCTGTCTTTTGCCTATCCCCCACCCCAAAATAGCAAGCCTACTGAATACCTCTTCCCCCATTCTGTTCTTTCTTATAGAATCTCCCCCATAACTCCCCTAACTTTCTAGTAGGGCAAGATGGAATTGTTCTTAAGTTTATTAATCTAGCCAAATTTCCAAGTTTCTTGGTTGGATCTGTGATCTGATGAACATGGGTACTACATCCAACGGTACATATTGCAACCCATCCGCCATTTCTCATTCTGTTTAGACTCTGGTCTGTGTGCTCCTGTAAGTCTTCCCCTGTGGTTATCTCCTTTTCCAGTCACATCTCTCTGATGAGAACTCCTATGCTACTTGGAGAGATCTGGAGGGGCTTCATACTGAAGATGGTGCTTAAAATTATGCCTTAAAATTATTCTTTCTTAAAGAGAAAGAAAAGGATTCTCTAAACATAGCTGAGGAGAGAGTACATTCCAGGTAGGAGGGATGGCTAGGACAAAGGCACAGAGATTGGAAATGGAGTTTGGTGTGGTATTTGAGGAATAGGGGGGAAAAAAGCCTTTTTTGTCTGGATCACAGAGGTTGGGAGGAGTAATGTCTATTGAGACCGTAAAGAAAGCTTAGGACCAGGTTTAAAGATGCTTTATAAGCTAAACAGAAGTTATATTGTATTCTCAAGATGATAGGGAACCTTTGGAGTTTAAGCAGGGGATTGACATCATCAGATCTGCATTAAGGAAAATTACTTTGGCAGCGGTGTATAGGATGGACTCAACTAAGGAGGGACTTAAGGCAAGAGACCAGTTAGACCATTGCAGAATTCAGGTGGTAGCAATCTGAGTAGAGTTAAGGGATGGATATGTGACACATCATGGAGTCAGAAATGGAAACATTTGACTACCAGTTGGATAGATGAGTTGAGAGACAAGGATCATGCTGTGGTTATGGACTTGGGAGACGGGATAGTCTGCTAGTGCCTTCGGCAGAAATGGGGGAGTTTAGATGAGCATAGATAGGGCTTAAGAAAAGGATAATGAGTTAAGATTTTACATGTTTATTTATGTCTCTAAGACATCTAATTTGAAATGTCCAGTAAGCATTTGGTGAAGCAGAAATGAAGTTCTGAGGAGTGCCTGCCTGGGACTGGATATGTAGTCATCTATGTGAGCCATTATCACGGAGGTTATAGAATTCAACCCATAGGAGCCAATGAGTTTACCTAAAGAGAGAAGATAAAGTGGCCAAGTCAGAACCTTGGGGAGCACCCAACAGTCAGGGGGAGTGATACGAATGAGAAGTCAGCAAAAGAGACTTAGAAGGAATGGTCAAACAGGGAAGACAAGGACCAGGAAAGAGAGAGTAGTGTCACAAAAAACCCAGAGGAGAGAGAGCATCTAGGCGGAGAGGGTAGTCGAAAGTCCTAGTGCAGTAGAAGGCTTTAGGACTGAGGAATGACCATCAGATTTAGTAATTAAGGGATCGCTGGTAACTTTAGATAGAGTAGTAGAGTTGAGGAGTGAAGGAGAGATGGGAAATCATGACGACACAGGTATAGACAGCTTTTTCTAGGAGTTTGCCTAAGAAAGGGAAAAGAGGTAGAGGACCATTCATTGTTTAAAGGGATGACAGAGTCCAGTGAAGTCTTTCTCATGGAGGGGGAAGACTTGGGCATGTTAGAAGGTAGGAGGGAAGGAACCAGTAAATGGGGAGAAGTTGATGATTAGAAAGGGGGTGTGTGAATGATTGAATTTGCAGTCTGCTAGAGGAAATGGGAGCAGGTGGCATCAAGCATACATGTAGAGAGGTTGGCCTTAGATAAAAAGGGCACTTCATTTTCAGAGACTAGGTAAAGAATAAAGGAGGGGGGATGGTATCAAGGGGTTTTGAGATGAAAAGGAAAGAAGAGGGAGTTCACATCAAATGGCCTCAATTTCCTTAGTAAAGTAAGAGGTGAGATTCTCAGTTGAAATAGGGAAAGGGAGAAAATAGAGGCTTACGGAAGAAAGAAAAGTTTGGAATAGTTTCTGTGGAGGTTGTGATAGAAAATCAGGAATAAAAAGACTTCCTTGCTGCATTTAGAACCCATTTGGAATCGGATAACATGAATTTATAATGTACCCATTCAGCATGGTTGTGGGACTCTGGAGAAGTCAGAAGGTAGGAGTAATCCAGAGCTGACATTTGGGAAGAGATGAACTTTGATAGGACTAAGGGGTAAGAAATATTTCAAGAAAGGTTGGTTTGTGGGAGAAAAAAAACCCCATCATTCTGAGAAGGTGTTCATAGGCTTCATCATACGGTCAAAGGGGGTCCATGACACAAAAAAGGTATAGGGAATCTTTTTTGACTTGGACTTTGAGTTAGATGTTCTGAATGACAGTGGGAAATATCTTTTGCAACATTTCACTGTTTTATGTCTCCCTCGATGTTTATAATCAGATGGTCATTGAAGTGAGTTACATCTTTTGAGGAATCTTGAATGCTTTTGACATGTGCTTGGGCAGTTCTTCATTGGAACGGAGACTTTAAGGAGGCATTTTATTCTATTGTGTTGAATGCTTTTATGTCATCAAAAAACATAAGAACAATGATATGTAGCCTTTTAGTCAGTTGTATGACTACAAAGATGTGGCAGCACGGACCTCCTTTTTATACACTCGATCTCGTGTAGCTGCTCTCTCCAGCCTGTTTTTTTTGTAGTGGCATTTTTGCTTCCTCAAGTAATTCAGTGAGCATTTACTAAGCAACTGCACTGTAGTCATTAACTCAGCTATTAGAGTTCATACGTGGTGTCTCTGCCATCCTAGATGGTGAAAAAACCACATACAGATCTTTTCTTTTTATCTGTCCTCTTCCTCCTTACATCCTTGACTGTATTGGAGCGATTGTTCTTAGTTGGGTCCCTTGACAAGCCTTCAGGAAACATTATCTCATACTATAATACACCCCCACTGTTTTATGAGCAAATACTAGCCATGGTCCATCCATAATCTATCCTATATGAGAGAGCTTTCTAATATATATTGGTATTGTCCCTGGCTGTTTTATCTTCCCCCTTGACAAGGAGATCAATTTTTACTGTTTTAGGTGGTTTCTGAGCTCTTTAGGTCTCTTTGTTGTGGCAGTTTACATTGGTTAAATGAACTTTCTTAGGAAATGATAATGGTTTGTGTAGTCAAGATCTAATCTTTTCATCTCTTTTTTCCCTTTTTGCTGTCAACTTGTTTAAATCAGGTGAGACTTGCTTTACTTGTTACCACATCTCATTTTTATTTTTCTTTGATGTTGATTTTGGTTTTGGCTCTAACAAGTCAATAGTATGACTATACACAGATATCTGATTCAGAAATAATTTGCCCATTAGAATTCAATCTTTTCTTGCCAAGATATAATCAATCTTATTTTTTAATGATTAGTATTTGGTGTTCACCCTGTTGGGCACCTGTCAGCTTTCAATTAAAAAAAAAGTATTCACGTACATAGGTATGAGGTATATAAGCATATATGCTTGATAGGTATGAGGCTTCTGTACATTCTGCATACCTTTTTGTCCTCTTTTTCATGCTTACTCCTAAACCACCTTTTCTAAGTTTTCATTTTTCTTTCTTATACCTACCTTTGCACTTGAAGTCACCAAATAATTAAAATATGTGTTAATTTCATGGAGAGGGTCTTACCTAGTTTTTCATAAAGTTTCTTTCTATTTTCTCCATTGCACCAGATTTTGAGGCATGAGCTGTAATTGTTTACACTAGTGGTTTTTTTGGAAATGCTTATCATGAGTACTACAGTATGAAATTACCTTTCTCATAAGATACTGTTTCTTGTTGCTTGTGGCCACTGAATAAGAATGATTCCTTTTATCTGCCTCCTTCTATTTTGCTTAAACTGCCTCTTGTTTTCTAGTTTCATTTAGAGTAAGAAGAATCAAAATGGATATTATTCGGTTCCTTCAGTAGTATAAAGACAGCTAGATACCTCAGTGGTTAGAGCTCTGGGCTTGGAAGACCTAAATCCAAATCCAGCCTCAGATAGTTACTAGCTGTGTGACCTTGGGCAAGTCACTTAACTTCTTTTTGCCTTAATCCCCTAAAGAAAGAAATGGCAAACATTCCCACTCCAGTGTCTTTTCTAAGAAAACCCCTTGGATAGTATGACCCCAGTCCACAAGGTCACAAAGAGTCAGACACGACTGAACAACAAGTAATATGCCCATTTGTTGGTCACTGAACAAGGTTCTCTCCCTTTCAAAATAGTATTAGCTGTTTAGTGTTTGCAGGTTGTCAGAAAACCATGCTTCTTAGCCTGTTTTGCCCACCTTTCTCTCATTCTGCCACAGTTAACACAGAAGCTCAGGAGGAAACCACATAAAACTGAGGGCCATATCCATGTTTCATAGAGAAACTGTATAGATGGATTTCAGGAAGGTCATTCACCAAGGACAGAAGCCCTATATACACCAAAATAGTTAAATCAGCACTTTTTGTGGTCACAGAGCTGGAGATACAATCTACTTTTATTGGAGAATGTCTAACCAAGTTGTGGTACATGAACATGCTGGAACATTATGCACCTAAGAAATGATAGGTGTGATCAATACAGAAAAGCGGGGAGAGACATGAGCCAATACAAAATGAAGCATATGGAGCCAGGAATCAAAATGTACAATGACTACAACAGTGTAAACAGAAAGAGCAGCCACTGCAAAATGATCAGAACTGAATGTGGTGAAATTATACAGAACCAAGCTTGGCCTCCAGAGAAGAGAGGTGAGCAGAAGCCTCCCCCTGCTCCTTTGCAGGGCCTAGAGTCCCCAGGTATGGAGTAATTGAATATAGCATCAGATTTTTTTTTTATATGTTGACAGGTTTTATTAAACTTTTTTTCTCTTTAAAAGACATTCTTTATAATTAAGGATGGATCTCTGGGAGGGAGAGGGATACAGAAACAAATCCAAGTTATGGAAAAACAAAGAGATATCACAAAAAATATATTTTTTTAAAAAGGAAAGAAAACATGAGCCCAACTTTACCAACTCATCCCTTCTAATTCCTAAAACCTACTTAACCAGGGAGATGGGTTTTGTAATTGTTGACATGCACAATTTTGCTAATTCTTCTATACATTTCATGACCTCTTTGAGGGTCTGTAACAACAGCCTTTGTACCTATATAGGTTCAGAATAGAGATCTCAGTTTTTCTGGGTATAGTAGAGATTGAAGACCCTTTATATTCTCTTAATTGCCTGGGAATAAGTGGCGTTAATCTTAAGAAGGATAGCTTTTAATGACTTAGGAAAGTTTTAACCACTTATAACCTAATGAGACTTTGTATATTCCCAAGTGCATTGGGGATATATACTGTTCCAGTGGATTATGTTGACCAGTTAGTTAAATATTTTTGAAAGGTAAGGAAAAACATGAATTAATATTATTTATTCTGGCCAGTTTCCCTTCTCTTTCCTCCCCCTCAATTCTTCAATGCAGTTTAAAAAAAAATTTTTTTTAAAGCAATTGGGGTTAAGTAACTTGCTCAAGGTTACATGGCCAGTTATTTCTGGGTATGGTGCTGAGTATCTGAGCCCGGATTTGATCCAGGTCATCCCGACACTGGAGCCGGTGCTCTTACTCGCTGAGCCACCCGGCCGCCCCTAAGCAATTGGGGTTAAGTAACTTGCTCAAGGTTACACAGCCAGGTGTTTCTGGGTGGGTGCTAAGTGTCTGAGCCTGGGATTCGATCTCCAGGTCTTCTCAACACTGGATCTGGTGCTCTTACTCGCTGTGCTACCTGGCCCCCCCCAGTTTTTAAAAATTTGATGACTGGCTCATACTTAAAAAGACTGTGGAGCATAATCTTAAAGAAAAATTTTTAGTAAATTGCTCCTTTAAAAGGACTTCTCTGAGATATATGAAGAAATATTTTATAGAGGAGTTGCTATCGGCCATAAGCATTAAGTTTCAGCATGGTGAGTATACAGTAATTTCTTAGAAGGCCATTCATATTGGCTCGAGGTGTTTTCTGCCTCTTTCTATGGAGCAAGAGAAAGATTGCATTCACATCTTTTTTCATTACCACATCCTTTCATCTTTCCCCTTCTAAGAGTAATGAGAAATATGTTCTTTTTTTCCATTTATTGGCATCAATACTTATTTATTTTGAACCTCTCTGAAGATCAGTATATTACCTATTACAAGATGTGCAGTTTCTAGACTGGAATTCCTGTCTGTAAAATGCTTCTAATCTGACATTATATAGGTTTATGGGATTTCTCATATTGCTAGTTTAACCCTTTACCAACACAAGTTATTCAGCATATAAAAAAGTCTTTTGTTTTGTTTTGCTGTTCCCAAGAAATTGGACTGTTTTTTTTTGTTCTTCTGCTGGCCTTTGCTCCTAAATATGGGTTGCAAAAACAGGCCATTAATTGAGCTTAAAGATCTTTGTTATATGGGATCTTCCTCTGTAACTACATTTGTTGTAAAAGAATTTGACCAAAATGGAGATCATAGTCCTCTCCTTCCTCCTAGTTTCACCCATAAAAATTACTAGAGGCAAAAAACTTTAAAAAATAAAAAGGAAGAAAGAAAAAGATAGCATTCTTTAGAGGAAAACTATCTACTTCCTTAACCTGTTTATCAAAAGAATTCCCCTTTTATGAGGGAAGTGCTAATGTTGCTAATATTAACATAGCCACACACAAAAAAATCCATTCTTAAGATTTCCAATTATAAGATTCTTTCAAAACCCATAGACTCATGGCTCTACTTACAGAGATGGCCTGTCCTAAACTACTTCTGAAAAGGACAGTTTTTGTTCTTCATTTGACCCTCTGGGGGTTTATATGCAGTTTGTTTGTTTTTTGGTAGTTCCCTTGGGTCCAGCTATTCATAAGAAATGTACACTTACTTTGAGTTTAGCTTTTGCATTCCAAGCAGATATCAGCCTATCAATACCAACTCCTCATGCATTGTTTGTGTGACAGAGAGCTTTCTTCATGAGGACTCTGTTGGTCTTCAGTGCCTTTCAGAGTGAAGGCTAGACATACTCAATTTTGTTTTGTTGTTTTTCTGTTCCACTGGAAAGATGTGATGAAAAGAAGGTAGAAATTTCTAGCGTTAAAGTTATTAGGATAAAAGAGCATTTGACATCTGCATTATACGCAGCCCCATCATTAGCAGTATGTATGCCCATAAAGGCCTTTCCAGGGACAGATTTCTGAGGCCACATTGCTTTTCAGTGATTGTCATGGCATCCAAGTCCGTTTGTACAAACAAATGATAATCTGCTTATGACGTTTTGCATCAAAATTAATAAACTTCCAGAGCTACTGTTATGTAACAGTATGATGATTACTGATTTTTTACCCCTTTATTTTAGATAACTACCTGCAATTGAGATAGTCAGGCATCCACAGAATCTGAGTTGTCAAAGGATTTAGTATATTCTTAAGATTTTCAGCAAGTAAGGTTGATATGCCCTGTTACAGATTTATACCATTCTAATTTATTTTATTTTGAGAGGTAAATGGGGTTAAGTGACTTGACCAGGATAACACAGCTAGTTAGTATCTGAGGTCAGATTTTAACTCAAGTCTTCCCAACTCCAGGCCCTGTACTCTATCTACTGTGTCACCTACTGCCCCAGTTCATACCATTTTTACTAAGATCTAGCTTCACTTTTAAAGTTATCCAAATAATTCCTGTCCATAAGAACCCATCCTAACTTGGCTTTAAAAACAAAACAAAACACTAAGTCCCATAAGTAGGGCTAGACTTATTTCTTAAGGGGAAGACCTGTGAAGATTAAGAGGGAAAAAGATATTTTAAAAATCCATTTATATTTTGTTTTCTTTTTAAAAAATATTTTGTTTCAGTCAGCCAAGATCTGCCTTCTCACCCTCCTACCCCCAACCCCACCCCCCAGATGAGAACACAAGAACAGCTGTCCACTGTGCTCCCTAGCTGAATCGGCTCAGAGGAATGTTGTGTTGTAGAGTACCTGTGTTTTTAGGTCCTAGGGTCCTGAGGATATTCACTCTTTTTGTTTTCAGCAGCTCTCCATTTGTTGATAAATATTGATATATTTGTATAGATAGATGGATTGATATATATATATATAAATATTTATAAATACCTTGTATTTATTCTCTTTATACTTAAATATTCACTTAGTGGTTCCCTTGTTACAAGCCCTTTGAGAAATAGAATGTTTCATTCTTCCTATTTGTATCCACAGCACACCTAGTCAATCAATCAACAAGAATATTAAGGATTTCCGATGTGGGAGACAGTGGGTAAATAACTGTGTGCATATAAGAGATATAAAGAGTAGGTGGGAGGTGACCTGATAGGGCACAGGAGAGGCCTCCTGCATAAGGTAGGACTGGAGCGGAGTCTTGAAGGAAGCTGCTAAAACAGAGGTGTGGAGGTAAGGGAGAAGAGTGCTGCAGGCATGGGGGCCGGCCAGTGCAAAGACTAGGAGAGGGGAGATGCAGGTTGTGTTCTCACAGTGCAGCTCTGGGACCACTCCTTCCAGGTCTCCTCTGCTGGATCAGCTTCTTTATCTTACCCCTTAACTGTGGGTAGACCCAAAGCTCTTTCCTGAACCCTCATCTCTTCTCTCATTCTCGGTGACCTCATCAACTCTCATGGGTTTAATTATCAGCTAGGTGGCAGGGTAGATAGAGTACTAGACCTAGAGCCAAGGAGACCTAAATTCAAATCCTGAGTTAGCTTTATTAGCCATATAGTCAAATCACTTTACCACTGTCTACCTGGTTTCCTCCTCTGTAGAATGAGCATAATAATAGCACCTACTTTCTAGGATTGTTGTATGGATAAAATTAGGTATTTTTGTTTTCAGGGTTTTGTTTTTAGAGGCAGTTGGGGTTAAGTGACTTGCCCAGGGTCACACAGCTCATAAGTGTCTGGGGCTGGATTTGAACTCAGGGCTAGTATTCTATCCACTGCGCCATCTAGCTGTTCCTGGTAATGTTTTTAAAATGTTTTTGAACTATAAATCCTAGCTATATTGGTAATAAAAATTGTATTATTTCTGTGCTGATGACTGTCAGCTCTATATATCCAGCCTCTGATTGTTCTCCTGAGCTTTAGTCCCGCCTCACCAACTGCCTATTTGACCGAAACGCTGCAAACCCCACCATCTTCTTTACTTCCCTGTTGCTGTCAAGGTTACCACCATCCTTCCTCCCCATATACCATGTCAGATGCAAAGACTTCCTGACTTTCCGTCCATAATATCTCTTAGATCCATTCACTTCTCTTCTCACTGTTGACACAGGCTTCAGCCTAGTTCGGGCCTTAATCACTTATTGACTAGACTACAACAGTAGCCTCTTAATTGATCTTCCTGACTCACATCTCTCTCTACCCAAATTCATCCTCAGTACAGCTACAACAGTGATTTTCCAAAAGAATGCGCCCTACCAGGTCTTTGCTTATTGCCTTTAGGATTAAATAGAGGGTGTGCCAAAAGTCCCAGAAGCAGTTTTGAGCATGAAGCTCAAGTGACTTAATCAGGGACACACAGCTAGTATGAGGTAGGATTCACACTCAGGTCTTCTGAGCCACCTGATTGCTTCAGGGGAAAAGGAAGAGAGGTGAAGGGAATATGCATTTATATAGGACCTACTGAGTACCAGTTATCAATCCATCTTTTACTTCTTTTCTTGATTGGGGACAAATCTCACTTTTAAGAACACCCAGGTTCAGGGTATCTTCAGATAGCGGCAGCAGCCAGGGAGTTTCATGGATGATACCAGACCTGATTTGCTCTGCCCACTAATATATTATTCAAAACTTGTCATGAGTCTTCTAAGGTGAAGGGTTTTCTCTATTAATAAAAGATATTTACCAGGAATTAATGTCTATGCCATCTTCTAGCTTAATTCTTAATAGAGTTGAAATTTCAGCAATTTCACCTCTTTTTGAATTTCAAATATACAATAATACAAAATTCATATATTGTGTTTGTATATAAGAGCTGTTAAAATGCATAGATATATAGTTGTGGTATAGTATACTAAAAGTACTCTGTAATTACTAGACTTTGGACTGATCATTACTTACAGGGATGTGATCAAATTATTTCAGGTTGATATCTTTTTTGCTCGTAGCTCTAAGAAAAAGCAGTAAAATTCATATCTTTATTAATAATGCACATAGTTAATGATTAAGACCAACATTGCATTATAAAGTAAATTGGATGATGTATTATTTTTTAAATACTGTTTTAATTGACATTTTTTTTCTTTACATCATCTACATTTCTCAGTGCCTTCCTCGTTTAATCAGAATTGCTGAGAAAGCTAGGAAGCAGTCTAACTGAAATTAGGCTTAGATTGACATTTTATACAATCTTCCAGAATAAATTAAATGGATATGAAACTTGACTATTAAAGATCATAGCATAAAAAATTAGAAGAGAAGCCTGTCATTATATATTTCACAGCTACGAGTTGGAAATTAATTCTTAACCATATAAGGAATAGAAGCAATTACAAAAGGCAGAATAATTTTGATTACAGGAGTTTGAAAAGCAGTTGCACAAACAAAAGTAACATATCTAGGATATGAAGGGAACTCGTCAAATGAGAAATAAAATCTTAGTATCAAATTTATCAGATAAGAGTTTAGTATTTAACATGTATAGACAACTAACGGAAATTTATAAAACCAGAAGCTATTCCCCAATAATTAAGTTCTCAAAGCAAACAGTTCTCAAATGAAGAAATGCAAACTATCAACAACTGTAAAAGAAGGCTCCAAATTACTACTAATAAGAAAAGTACAAGTCAGAACAACTCTAAGACTTCACCTTATCCCCAGTGAATCAGAAAAGATGGGAATAGCCAGTGTTAAAAGGGTTGTGGAAAGACAGGCACATTAATACATAATATTGGTGGTGCTTATATAAATTAGCACCGCCATTCTTGAAAAACAGTTTGGAATTATACCAATAAAGTGCATAAATTCTCTACTCTTTTGACCAAGGGATTCCACTGCTAAACATATATCCCAAGAAGGTCATTGATAAAAACAAAGGCTTCAAAATATGCATAGCGATACTTTTTGTGATAGCAAAGAATTAGAAACAAGATAGATTGCCATTAATTGGGGAATGGCTAAATTGTGGTGCATGAGTGTTACAGAATATTACTGTGCTATAAGAAATTATGAACATGATGAATACAGAAAATCAAGGAAAGGATTAGGTGAAATTAGGCAAAGTCATAGTAAATAGAGCCAAGAAAAAATACATAATTCATTTGTCAATGTAAATAGAACAAATACAAAACATTTGCAAATAAATATTGCAGAATCATAAGAGAAATGAGAAGACACCTCTCCTCTTTTGCAGTGTGGAAAAATGCATATATTATCAGATTTTTTTCAATGTGTTTACTGGTGTTGCTTTTTTTTTTCTTTTAGAAAAAAAATATATGAGATTCTCTGGGATAGAGAAAGATACATGGGGAAATATAAGCAATATAAAAACAGAAGTTATCAATAAAAATTATGTCAAAATAAATTCTGACATCTTTTACTTTGCATCGCCTATATTTTCAACTCATTCCTCCCCCTCCAAGATCCCTCCCTTATTATAAGGTGCAAAAAAGAAGGGGGGGGGGGGAAACAGTTTGTCAGGAGTACACAATCCATTGAAAAGTCTGGCTTTATATATTCTGTTTAGTACTTATAGTCCCCCCTCTGCAAAGGAAGAGGGAAATACCTTCTCATGTCTCTGTTTTGGAACAAACCCTAAAGTTTAATTTACAGCCATTTTAAAGAGATTGGTGTAACCCAGGGGTGGAGAACCTGCAACCTCGAGGCTAAATGTGGCCTTTGAGGTCCTAAATGGCTGTACTTGAGGACCTAAAGGTCTGTATGTGGCTACAAGGCTGCAGGCTCCCCACCCGTGGTGTAACCAATGACTTTGGGGTTGGGATTGAAAAACATGTGTTACCCAGGCTGTGATATGCAGCGAGACTAGCAATTATTCCCTCTTATAAACAAAACAAAAAACATTTTAAGTGATCATAATTTCACAGTATTTGCTATAATTACTTTAATTGCAATTTTTCATCCATGCAGTGTTCACGTTTTATCTTTTAGGCAGTGTATTGGCTTTGAGCACCAAAGTTGGGGCTGAAATTTCAGTTTGGCCACTTATTGTATGATCATGGGTAGATTGTTTAATCTCTTTGCCTCTCAGTTTCCTCATGTACAAAACGAGTAATAATACCTGTCCTGTTTACATATGTTCTTGTGAGGAAACTGCAAAGGCACTATATAAAATGAGCTGTTATTTTTTTGTATACCCACACATCACCACCCTTCCCCCAAAACATACTTAGGGAAACAGCATATGATTAATGGGAGATGTAGGTGATAAAATAGCAAAAGAACATCATCAATAAAAATTTATTTTAAAAAAATCTTAAGATCTTGTCTTTTAGCTATGAGATTCCCTGATCATAGGGAAGAAGGTTATGAGATTATTTCAAAAAGTGAAACATTGTGCAGAGTTGAAGCTAGGAGTAATCTGGAAATCAGAGACCGCACCATCTCTGGAGAATTTTGTGGCCTGGAGATTGGGCGCCCATTTAGATGAATCACTCTATTTTATTTGTTGTTTAGAGATACTGGCTGACTATATGCAAGGCCTGTGGTGAGAGGCTCTTGTAGGGATGGTGGGGGATGGGTGCAAATGCAGGGAAAGTTTGGGGGCTTTTATTGCCACTTTAGTGTGTATACATTTTTTAAGTTGGCTCTATTGCAAGGAAGTTTCACATCTGTTTACTACACTGTATCCTGGCAAAGCTAAACAAATGTTGGTTAGTTTTGCTGAACTTTTTTCTTCCTCTTTTATATATATAAGTGATGGCGTTATGGGGGAGAACAGAGGAAGAATGAAGTAATGTAGATAATGTGAAAAAAAAAGTTATCAAAAAATTATTGAAAAAAAATTAGTATAGCTAGCCCCAAGGCGAGGACACTAGGTTTTTCCAAGTAGGATAACCAGCCCAGTTCAGAAATGGCACATGTCAGAGGTCCCATGCTCTTCAGAGGAGCACAGGGCCTGTGTGAGAAGCCCCTGCACTTTCAGCCTGAACCAGATAGGAAGAGTCAGCCTCTAAAATTCAATGAATGAAGGAAAAATGTGTAAAAGTCTAAGCAGCCAATACAGATGCTTCTGGAAACAGTCCAAATATATCTTCTCATCCTTCCTGTCCTTCCATTCTTCTTAGAGACTTGCATCCTGTTCTTCAACTCATAATGTGCTTGTCTTGCTTTTGTTAACATTATCAACCCCCAAACATCTTCAACAAGTTTCCACATTTTCTTCCTTCATTTCACAAAAGAGATCAAAGTAATTTGACCCAGAGGTCAAAAAGATCAAACAAGGAAGTTCATACCTATGGATGTATGTTTATTGTTGAATGTGATACCAATATTGTTCTGTTTTTAATGTATGCAATGGTAGTTTTACCTGAAGGGTTTTACATTTTCTATACTCATAAGTGGGAATGGGGGTTGTGGATAACTAATCCCTTTTCAATTTTGAATTGGCAGGCCTCTTGACTTTTAAACCCTCTAGTCAGGTCAGGACTTACATATAAGAAAAAGCTCCTAAAATCAAACATTCATGCTTATAGCCTCCATGTTCCCCAGGTACTGTAACAAAAAAGCAAATTCCTAATTACTTTGCCAGAGCAAGTATCTCCTTCACCCCCCAACTTCCCAACAAAGAAATGCCAAAAATAATACTAAAGTATACTTTTAAAAATATTTTCAGACTCTTATTAAAAGCTTATAAATGGCCAGCTTTTTTTTTTTTTAGGTAATTCTCTGCAAATGGCCAGTGTACTCTATGCCTGACCCTCATTTTGTCCAACTGATATAACTGAAAAAAATTGTGAATTAAATTTTTGAAAATGGAAAATCATTTGATCATGGAACTCTATTGTCACTCCGGAGGAATTCTGTCTTCATTTTTAATTGGTCATTATAGAAGCTCTTATTGCCATCCGCTTTCTGTCAGGCTACTGCTTTTACACAGCTTCCTGTCATGGCCAGAGTTTTAAAGGGGATGAGTGTGTTCCTTGCCCTCAGTTCACACAAAGTTCTCTACTTTCTACCCAACCACTGCCCTGAAGCTGCTCCATTCAAGGTGAACTGACCTTCCAAGGAAGGAAACTGCTAAATCTAATGACTTTTTCTCAGTCATCATTCTCGTCAGACTTCCTGCAGCTTTTGACACTGTCTGCCTCTCCTTCCTCCCATACACTGGCCTCTCTCTGTGTCACTGTTCTCTTGTTCTACCTTCCCTGACTGTTCTTTCTCATTCTCTTTTACTGTATCCTCCTCCTCCTCCTCCCCATTAAGATGGACTTCCTCAGAATGACTTCCTAGCACTAATTAATACTCAGAGCACTGGTAGTGATGTTGCCAATTTTTTTCTTCTTTCCCTCCTTTTCTCTCTCTCTCTCTCTCTCTCTCTCTCTCTCTCTCTCT
>NW_027187349.1:1172061-1227102 GCF_028583685.1 Petaurus breviceps papuanus
TCTCTGTCTGTCTGTCTGTCTGTCTGTCTGTCTGTCTGTCTGTCTCTCTCTCTCTCTCTCTCTCTCTCTCTCTCTCTCTCTCTCTTTCTCCCTCTCTCTTTTTTTTAAAGCAGTTGGGGTTAAGTAACTTGCTCAAGGTTACACGGCCAGTTATTTCTGGGTGGGTGCTAAGTGTCTGAGCCCGGATTCAATCCCCAGGTCATCCCAACTCTGGGGCCGGTGCTCTTACTCTCTGTGCTACCTGGCCACCCCTTTCTCTCTCTCTCTTTTATTCACTTTTATTTTACTCCTCACTCAAGGGATATTTCTGCCTCTGCTCTCTTTACCTCCCAGGCACTGAGTATGCTTGGTGCCTGGGGAGGTTGTGGTAGAGGGAAAAGGAATGGTCCTCATTCCTGTAGCTACTGCATTGAATTGACTTTTTTTTTCCCAGATGGCTGGACCAATTCACAGTAATTCCAGCAGTGCATTAGTGTGCCTGTTTTCCCACAGCCCTGACATTTGTTGGGTATGAGGTGGAATCTCAGAGTTGATTTAGTTTTCATTTCTCTAATTATTATTTATTTGCAGTGAATTATCATCCTTTCTCTTGATCTCATTAACTGATAGTTAGTAGTCATGAAGAAAAAACCCAAATGTAATAGCCAGCCCTTACCTCTAGTCCCACATTACCAACTGCTTGCTGAACTCGATGTGTCTGAAACATAACTATATTTTCTGCTAAACCCATCCCTCCTCTAGTCTTCCCTATTTCTGTTCAGGGGAAACATCATCCTACTAGTAAATCTTGGAATCATCCATAATGCTCTCCTTTACCTCACCTCCCATGTCTGCCTTTTTTTTTTCCTATTCTACCTTTGCAACATCTCTTTGCATTTTTTTTCCTTTTGTCCATTCACACAGTCAGTGCCCTGGTTCACTCCCTCTTCATCTCTTGCCCTGGTTTATGGTAATAGCTTCCTGATCTCAGTCTGTCCACTCTTTAATCAGTCTTCCACACAACTGCCAAATTAACATTCCTAAAATAAATCAGTGGTTTCCTGTTGCTATTTGATAAAATGCAAACTCCTCAGCCAGGAGTTCAAAATCCTCTCTAATTTTGCCCCCACCTACCTTTCCAGACTTAGAGTATTTCATTTTACTCCTCTCCACGCACTGTTTGTTCTAGCCACAGTGATCTAAATATCATTCCCCAATGTCAACATGTTGTCTCCCTTCTCTCACCTTTCCTTACCCTTCTCCCCTACTTAGAATGCAATATGCATTCCCTCTTAGACCTCTGAGAGTACCTACCTTCCTTCAGGGATTAAGCTCAATCTAGTGTGATCCTGTTGGGGTCTAGGGTTACTGGGAGCCCTGAAATTCAACGACAGTCAATGTGGATCCTGCCTCCAATGAATTCAACACAAGCCTTCTTTCAGTCAGAGACCAGGTGTATTAGAACATTGTTTATATTGACAAGCAGGCTGGATTTTTAAGGTATCTCAGCAATTTAATGGAGACAGGTGGTCAAGGAGTGGGACTGTCAATACAAAGACGAAAAGCAAAGAAACAGTTCTGCCTTCAGGGAGTTTACATTCCTTAACATTCTGTTAGAAGGCAGTGTGGATAAATGAACAGAGGAGTGTATGTACATACGTATACACACACACACACACACACACACACGACTTTGTTTTTATTTATCTGGATTTTGTCGACCTAGATTTATTGCTGGAAGAGACTTGTGAAGTCATCTAATCCAGCCCCTTCATTTTACAAATGAAAAGATGGGATGTAAAGTAACTTGCCTAAAGTCATACAGAGTCAGAATTGGAACCTGGGTCTGCAAATCCAGATCTGTACCCTTCCCTACCATACCTCATACATCGATCATTTCCCTCCACTGCTTCTCACTCATAATCCTGTAGCATCTCCCTGGGTGAGAGTTTACAAATTAAATTATGCTCTAATCCAGCATTGCACTTGGCTGCTGTAGCTTTCCACTTGGCAGGGAGATCTAATATCTGCGGTCTGAGGCAGCGTCTGGCCACTTACCGAATAGTGACTCCTTTCACATTGGGTAAACTTTAGGAAATGGCCATCATCATCATCATCAGTGTTGAGGTCTGTCCTTTTACCTGTTTGCCACGTTTTTTGTACTAGCCCATTGTTTAAAGAAATCGGGTTGGAGTTGCTTCAGTTAATTAAGTAAATTGTATCATATTTAAGTGTTCTAGAAGGCCTTGATATTTAAACACAAATGATAATTCTTTAAAGCAAAGAAAGAGTCCTTTGAAAAAAGGGAATTGTGCCCCCCTTTTTTTTTGTTGCATTTTGGAGGGCAATTGGGGTTAAGTAACTTGCCCAAGGTTACACAGCTAACTTTTTTGTGTGGGTGTTAAGTGTCTGAGGCCAGAACCGAACTCAGGACCTCCTGACTCCAGGACCAGTGCTTTACTCAAAGCACCACCTAGCCACCCCCCTTGTGCCCCATTTTTTATCTACGTTTTCATACACCAGGTTCATAGTCACATAGAGCAAGGTACACTTGCCATGCTAACATATTGTCTCCTCTCGTAGACCAGAAGGCTCTGAATCTGATGCTCTCTCAGTGGGGCTTCATTTCTTCCTTCAGAGCACTTTGTTTGTATCACTTGCATGTAACTTGTACTCTTTCCTCTGCTGTTTTACCTTGTTTTGGAGGCTTCTATAACTGCATTGTGTGGGGCTTCAGATTTTGAAAAATAATATTGTGCCAATACGTTGGAAATAAGCTAGTTTTTCTTGCATGTCTGTGGACAAATGCATGCTGGAGTCATCCCCTTTGGCCCTCCCTGCCATGAATTTGCTCTTTCCTGCTAAAAGCGATGGTGTGCATTTAATTTTTATTCACAGAGCACTTTTTATTTTAAGGGGGATATTTTGGCTCAGATTGGCTACATCGAAAGCCTCAAGCAATCACCACCTTCATCTTCTTCTCCTTCTCCTTCTTCTATAAATGAGGTAAAATAAAATCTTGAATGCAAGGGAAAGCTATGATTTAAGAGACCCTTTTCCCAGAATAAAGTGATTCTCCCTTGGAAGGTACCTGAGCAGTGTGGTTTGTGACATGTGGGAATAGAGGATGCAGATTGTCTTACAGATCTTTTTCATGTAGTTTGACTGTCCTTATGGAAATGTACCTTGGGGTGGAGGTAAGAGGGTCAGCACATAATCTAATAGTATTATCAACTGGGGATCTGTTAGATTTGACAATAGTGCATCTTGACAGATAGAGCTCAACAACTCCCACAGGTCTTTCTTTGAAAAGAGTCATGTAAATGTATTAAGCATAGGAAATTCAAACACACATTGATCATAATCAAGACATGTTTGCCCACAGACAGGTATTCAAATCAGTGTTCATTAAAAGGAGAATTGACTCAAAAAGATAACTCCTTTGCCTTAGGAATTCATCTTCTAACAACTTCTAATAGTAAATTTCAAATTTACCATAGTCAGGTAGAGAAAGACATATACGGAAGGGAGATGAACTGAGCTAAGATTCATGAGAAGAGGAAACCGACAAAATATTGTGTTTAAAACATTTAGCAATGGAGGCAGGCTCAGTTTGCAGTGAAAGTGTCTCCAGTAAAATAGAATAAAGCAATAAAGAGAGTTTTCCCAGGATCTCTTTGGATCGCTCTTATTGGTGGAGTTTGGCACTTTGGAGCACCTGGTCAGGTAGGGGAAAAATAAGTGAGAGTCCCTAGGCCTTTCTTTGTACCACTGGTTGGGACAAGGAGTAAAATGCCTTCTGGACTTCCCTTCCAGGCCAGAAAAAGACAGAAGGAGAAAGGAGGGAATCACCCTTTTCAAAACAAGAGAAAAACCCCTCTTCCCCAAAAATGCTGCTTCTAAATCCCCCAAAAATACTGCTTCTACATAAACAAAGAGGATATGCAGATAGCCTTGGCATTTCCCATTTTTCTGTTATATAGGGGTGTTTTTTATGTTTTCATTCTAGCATAACTTTTTCAGTGTTGTTTCAGAAATAAGTTTCTTTACCCAGACATGTTAGCTGCACCAAACAGCACTATAAAATGGACACTTTAAAAAAAAATCAATTTATTTATTTTTAGTTTTTAGCATTCACTTCCATAAGTTTTAAATTTTCTCCACCTTCCTCCCCAAGACAGCATGCAATCCAATATAGGCCCTACATATACTTTCTTATTAAACATATTTTCACATTAGTCATGTTGTATAGAAGAATTAGAACAAAAGGGAGGAACCTCTCATGAGAAAGAAAAAACAAAACAAAAAATGAGTACTTCTTTAAGGTACCTCTTTCAAGGGCAAGTCATGTTGGAGTTGGGGGACAACACCTGTGGGGACCCTCCTGTCAAGTGTGTTCTGCCAAATTCTGGTCTGAAAACTACAGCCCTTGCATGGTTTCTCTGGTCCTGGTTTCTTATAATTCTGGATAAAATTTGTTTCCGAACTGTCAAGTCTTAAATCAAGTGTCAGAAGGGACCTTAGAGGCCATCTAGTATGTCTCCTTCATTTTTCAGATGTTAATGAAGTGATCCAGAAATGAAAAGAGACTTTACCCCAAGTTCATAAAAGTAACAAGTGGCAAAATCAAGATTTGAACTTGGGTCCTATGTCTCTAGGTTCAGTGTTCTTCCTACTTATTCTCTAATTACTGCAGTATTTCTTCATACTCTCTGAGGGATATAAGAATCAGTCTTCCATTCAACTGGTAAGGGTTGCCCTCTCTTAAGAGAAGAAGACATTAAGGTCTTCAGTCTGTTTCAGACTGCATCTTTCCCACTGCTCTCATATCTTCTCTTTGGATTGATTCGACACTGTTATTACAACTTTGGTGTGTCTTTTATAGGGCAGCTAGGTGGACAGTGCATAGAGTGCCAGGCCTAGAATCAGGAAAACTTTATTTTTGTGAGTTCAAGTCCAGCTTCATATCCTTACTAGTTTAGCTGTGAGACCCTGGGCAAGTCACTTAGCCCTGTTTGCCTCAGTTTCCTCTTTTGTCAAGTGAGCTGGGGAAGGAAATGGCAAACCATTACAGTATCTTTGCCAGGAAAAACCCCAAGTGGGGTCACAAAAAGTCAGACACAACTGAAAAATGATTCAACAGTAATAGTGTCTTTCATGAGCATTCTGTAAGTAACCTGCTTGCAAGTTCTGTATGCTTAGAGATCATGTAAAAGTGCATCAACGTTTGAATGGAAGAGAATGTGTCCAGAGAAAGATAAGTACTTTTTTTTTTCTTTTTGGAGGGGGGAAGGTAGGGCAATTGGGGTTAAGTGACTTGCCCAAAGTCACACAGCTAGTGAGTGTGTCAAGTGTCTGAGGCCGAATTTGAACCCAGGTCCTCCTGACCCCAGGGCTGGTGCCCTATTCACTGCGCCACCTAGCCACCACTAGAAGTATGACTTTTAAGCCTAGTGTCATTCCAATCATTGAAACATTGACTTGGAGAGCTAGAAGGGACCTTAAGAGGCAATCTCATCCAACTTCTTCATAGTACATATAAGGAAATGAGTCTCAGGAGGTGAAGTGACTTTTTTTTAGTGTCACAGCAGAGCAAGGATTTGAACCCAGTTAGTCCAATTCCAAGTCCAGTTCTCTTTCCTAAGCAGGGTAGTCAATTAACACTCTTATTTCAGGCATAAAATAGTTTTTGCAAAGAAGTTGCCAAAACTTTGTTTTGGAAATTTTACTCTTTTATTCCATTCTCATTGGTGTCCGAATGATACAGATTTTCAGCTGGAGTAGAGCGTCTGAAGTGACGATTAGAAGCTCTTCATTTAAGAGTAACTCTTACTTTTAAGTATGACCCAGCCCTGAAGCTGCCCAGAGGAAGTAAAAAATACTGTAAAACCGGCCCTTTTCAGTTCAAATGGAGATTGCCTAACTCAGGGAATTGGAAGTTACAACTTTTCCCCATCATGTAGGTTCAGTCTCACAGGTGAATTATTTGAACTGAAAAAACACTGTCTAAATCTATACCATTCAGTGTTCTGTATATCACAGCCCTTACAGTGCCTTCCCTGGAAGCTCCTCTGGGGGTATTACTGTTTGCATTAGTCATTAGCACCACACAGTTTCAGTAGCAAACACAAGGAAAAGTGCTTTTAAATCACCAGTAGGTGGTATCTGGGAAGATCATGAACATGGGAGGAGGTCACCTGGTGTACCTTTCTAGAGATGAAATACAGGAAGGAATCATGCCATATGGTAGCACTTCTCAATTCATGATTCTTGCAAGCTAGTTTCTTTTGCTGAGAAAGGCATCAGAGTGCTGTTAAAAGTTAAATGTCATTTGAAAATCGCATAGCATTTTAAAGTTATTTTAAAATTGTGTTTCTCTTCCATATTTTATGGTAACTTGCTCTGTCTCTCTCTAACACACACACACACCTTGACACCCTCCCACACCCATATGCCTTTCTTCCTTACAGCTCTGACAACTACCACCTTATAGCCCCTCCAACTGTCTCTTGGCCATTCTAACAGGACAAGTAAGATTAACACTTACAGGAATCATAAAGTAGACTAATTTTAATTTTTACCCTTCCTAATGAAGATAATTGGAGAAAGGGATATTCAATTGCAGGCTGATATTGATCTTTCAATCTTTCAATAAAAATAAATTTCTTAAGATGTAGAATTAGGTTAGTACTTCTAGAGATCAGGCAGTATCTACTTCCCGGGTGAAGTAAAGGGGAATGAAAACACAATTTTCTAGGCCTAAAGCAGGTTTTCTGATAACAAATTATATAAGCTTTCCAGTGATAGAAAGTTCGTTTCTGTTGGACCAGGAAGTAGGTGCTCTGAAATTGAATCAGCTATAACATTTTCTTCCAAGTTAAATTATCAGTATATTGTTATTAAAAGCCCTTTCTTTCCTAATATCATCTGTTAGGACTTTTTGTTGAGATAAGACTGATTTTTTTAAAAAAACATATTTGAAGACCTACTTTCATGCTAACCTATCTTTCCTCCTCTTCCTTTTCTTTTTCTGCTCTTCCATTTCCTTGTCTTACCATTTTCTTCCTCATATAATCTTTGAAAGTCTACGCTCTGCAAGGTACTGGGATAAGTGCCATGGGGGATATAGAGATTAATAAATAAAGACACATTCTCTGTTTTTTCCGGTGGAGTTCAGGCAGTTAAAAGTACCATGAGAAGAGTCATAGAGTTCAGAAGTCTCCTTCAGCATTTGAACTTGAACACATCTCTAGTTCTTTGAACCCTGGGGTTGGATTCAAAAGCCCTCTGAGTTATAGGCCCAGCTCTGCCATTAACTGGCTGTATGACTTTGAGCAAGTTACTTAACCTCTCTACACATCTTAATCCAATTCTCTCCTGTTACAGATAAAGAGATTATCTCTAAGGTCCTAACATCCTTAACGTTCAATGATTCATTACCGTTCACTTTCAGAATCTCCTTTCAAAGTTCTCTGTGTACAATAGGTCATCCTCCTGATGCATGGGAAGGGAAGGTGGGTGGGGTATCCCTTAAGGATAAACTACCAAGAAGTTTTTATATGGATTTTCTAAACTTCACTGCAAAGTTGTTTAGGACTTTCTAGATATCAATTTTCATAAAATCAAATTTGTTAGAACTTTTAAAGAGATTTTAAAGAGCGGCTGGTTCAGTCCCATTTATCTAAACAAATAAGGAAACTGTAAGGGCCAAATAGCCAGAGAAGTTAAATTACTTGCCCATGGTTACAGAACTAACTCAATGATTCATTCATTCAACAAATCTTTATTCAGTTACAACATGCAGACGTTATACTAGTTTTCATTTCAAGTGTCCTTATTCTGTATCAAAAGGGAAGCCTTCACTTCCTACACAAAGGAATCTTTCATAACAAAATTCTCAGCTTCTGGGTTCTGACTATAAAATAGAATGCCCCAAGTAATATGTATAATTTTGTGGAATTGATAATTAGGAGATGTCAATAGGAGCAGTATTATCTTTAGATAAATTTAGTAAAGAAAACCATTTTTCTGTTGGATTTCTTTCTCTTCTTTAACCTCTTGCCACCACCAAGGGGGTTTTGGGTGGATTTGTGAATTATTGAAACTAGACTTGGGAAAGAAAATTGTTTTCATTACTAAGACTTCTACTTTGGGGATCATTCATAAATAACTCATTATGAAAGGGAGCTGTTTAAAGTAGATAATTGCTCATTAAGAGGCCTCAAAAAAATAAAAACAAAGGCTTTGAGTCAAAAGTCACTTCAAGATAGTGTAGCAAGAATATTAATCTACCACTTTTATGTTCAAAAGGAAAAAGGTTAATGGGAATTTTAATAGAAGTGTGCCTTAATAGAATTTGAAGTCAGCAAATTTGAAATAAGCTACTGTTTGGGTACAGATTAGAGAAGCTGGATCTATAAATGTTAAATTAGTTAAAAGAAAAGAGCCCCAGTTGTCCTTTAAATATGATGGAAATGCAACCATTGTTATATTTGCAGTTAACATTTCAAAATGTTTTGTAATGGCTAATTAGTTGAAAAGCCCTTTTCAAATGTGTTACTTATCTTGCCAAGTTCTTTGGTTCATGAAACCAAGACTTGAGTTATTAAAGGCATTTTCCCAAGAATAATCACAAAACTGATATATCCAAACTTAGATTAGATACTTTACTAATGGTAAAAAGATTGGCTACTGTCATCGCCTATAACAGATGGCAGACTCTAGCAGTAAATATAATCCATTCTATCCTAAATGGATATATGTGTGGGCATACATGATCATTGCCCTTTGGCTGAAGATCTTGGTAATTTTGGTCTCATTGATTACCTTTTACATAGCTTGTAGACACACAAAAACAATCAACCCATGTAGTTATCAAATTAGGATTTCACGTTTGAATTTAAAGCCTCACATTGTCTTTCTGGCAAGATTCTTAGGAGAAAGGGGGTAGGGAGGGGGGAAGGTAGGGAGTTGATTAATACCTTTTTCCAAAAAGGTATATTGGTACCTTTTTTTAAAAAAACCTTTGTGATTTTTTTGTTATTTCCCCCCATCTGGCCCCTCTTTCTTTCTTTCCCTCTCCCTTGCCCCTTTTCCTCTCCCTCTCTTTTCCCCTCTCTCCTTCTCTCTCTTTTCCTCTTTCTCTTTCTCTTTTCCTCTCTGTCCCTTTCTCTCTTTTCCTCTCTCTCTCTCTCTCTCTCTCTCTCTCTCTCTCTCTCTCTCTCTCACACACACACACACACACACACACACACACACACAATTTGAGACAAGAAAAAAACCCCAGAAGTTAACTACACCAATCAACCCTTTCATTTTACAAATGAGATGAGACACAGTCTGTGTAATTTACCCAAGGTAACAATGACAGAGCTAGGATTTGAGCCCCCATCCTCAGACTCCAAATCTAGCACTAAGAAGTGGGGAGTTGTGTTTCATAAGTTGTCCTCAGAGTCCCAAGCTGGTCACAATAAAATCCTCTGGAATTTTTTTTTTACAGATTAGTCAGCTTCAGATTTAGTAAAGGTACGGCAGCCAGGTGGCACCGTAGATGTGCCCTCAAACTTAGTAGCTATATGACCCTGGGCAAATCATTTAACCCTGTTTGCCTCAGTTTCCTCATCTATAAAATGAGCTGGAGAAGGACATGGCAAACCACTCCAGTATCTTTGCTGAGGAAACCTCAAATGAGGGGTCACAGGGTTGAACACACAACAACAACGCTAAAGACAAAATAATGCTAAATTTAGGATTACTTTTCTTTAGTAACCAACAGAACCAGCTTCTGGGGCACAGTTTTAATACCATAATCCAGACCTGTTGGCATTGCTTGAAAGCCTGGGTTCCTCCACCTCTGATGTTTACTTTTATGTGACCATAGGCACTGTAAATGGAAACCAAGAAACACAACTGTCCTAAAGGGATATGGTCCTTTCAACATAGGCCTTTCTTATAGAATGACAGCAGCTACTGTATTTAATCATTTATCTGTTAATCAAGGACCTTTGGTTCATCCCAACCAGTATAGATCCCAGTCCTCTTATAATCTTTGGTTTCAGAGTGCTGCCTGAAGTTCCCGTGGGCTTAAAAGCCTTGTCAGGGGACATAGTGTCAGGAATGAGATTTGAACTCTGGCATCCTCTAGCCTTGATACTTCTCAGTTATTTAATAAAATACAAATTATACACTTGAATCCTGTATATAGTAGAAATTGAAGTATATATCAGTCAGTTAAGGCGATAGAACAGTCACATAAAATTTAAGCTTTTTGAGGTCTCTCTAGGAAACAGGCCATGTAGAAGAGGAGAGGAGCCGAAGGAGGAAAGCAAGCAAACAAACAGCCATAGAGAGGCCTCTGGGGAAGGAGTAAATGGGGAAGGGGTAGTTCCAGACTCCTGAACTGAGGAGAGAATGGGGTCCTAGGGACCAGGAAGTAGCCCAGCTCTGCCCTGCCTACTGGGAGTGCCATAACTAATAAAGGGGATGCCATTGCCTTGTTGACAAGTATGAATCACTGTAAATTGAATAATTACAAGTCAAGAACTATTTGTCTTGGTTTGAGTGCCAACACAGAGAGAAAGACTAAGCTTTTCTAGGAACAGAGGGGGACCCAAAGAGAAATGGGTTGCTTCTCCACAGGGATCTTGGTTCATTTGAAATGACAGGCACATGAATTAATGAGTAACAATACTGGGTTGTAAGTGATTAAAATGAACAATTTTCAGAGACAGATGAATCCTATTAAAGATATATTTATATCCTTGTTAGGCCGACCATTCCCTCTCTCCCTGTTTTTCCCCCCAGAATTTGGATTAATTCAGGGGATGTGCCAGGGCCAGTTCCCATCAGATCGTTCCTTGATATCACTGATAGCTAATTTTTTTTTTTCCTTTTTGGAGGGCAGTTGGGGTTAAGTGACTTGCCCAAGGTCACACAGCTAATTTTTGTTTTAAGTGTCTGAGGCTGGATCCGAACCCAGGTCCTCCTGACTCCAGGGCCGGTGCTCTATTCACTGCGCCACCTAGCCCAACTGATAGCTAATTTTTACTACTACTCATATTTGTTCTTTCAGTTATTGTTATGGAAAGTGATAAGCTTATTGGGAGAGGTTCAAAGAACTCTCAGGAGGAAAGGAAGGAGATAAATCATTTTAGGAGTGGGGTGTAGAGACATCCTAGAAGAATCCAAAAGAGTTTCAGAGAGGGGAGATACCTCTTATGTTGAGCCTTGAAAGAGAGAGAGGATTTCAGCAGGCATCAGGAACTGTCTGATGGTTCCCAGAGTAGATTTTGCTAAATTTCACCAAACCCTATGGAGGTTTTTTGTTTTGTTTTGTTTTTTAAATATAGCCTGCTTTCTCTCCTAGATGAGCCATGGATTGTTAGACATTTAGCCTGATAGCTCTGCTGACAAATGTTTAGCCAGTTATTGGAAGCCTCATATCAGATAAGTGGCTCCCTGTGAGCTCATGTGGATGAGATGTCTTTCTGTTATTAATATTTAACTTAATGGTAAAATCACTCAGGAATTTCTTAAAAGGTACTTAGGTTTGCTGGGGTTTTCTTCATGTTTACCTAAAAATATTAGAATAAAATTGTACATTCAAATGTAAAATTTTGTCATTTAAAAAAGAAACAGGCAGCAGGTTTGCTTTTTTTTTAATATCCCCTTGAAAATATTAAAATAAAATTGCACACTCAAGTGTACACTTTTATCCTTTAAAAATGGGCAACTGGTATTAATGCTCCATTTCTATATGATTGAAATATGAAGGATCAGTCCCTTGTAACCTTGAGTTTGTTAAATAGTAGATTAGACATCAGCTATATTCAGCATTTTCTTGGAACCTTCTTTTTTTAAATGAAAAGTTAATGTTTTTATGATTTTTTTTTAGTACCACTTGGTGTATTCAAATGCCATATCTGCTGCACTTAATTCTTCAGAATTAAACATTCCTTTTCTTTCCTTGCCCTTCACAATGTAGGTGAACAGTACTAATGACCCTTGGTCAAACTGGAATGCTGGCAAATCTGGGAACTGGGAAAGCACAGATGGCTGGGGAACCAAACCAGAAGGTGCCTCTGCTCAGAAAAACACTTCCAACAACTGGGATGCTGCCTTTGGTCATCCACAGGCCTACCATGGACCAGGTAAGAGAAGGCTGCTCTGAGCCCTTCGGTGAACCAAGTCATCCCCATTAGATATAAATTTTTATGCATGTTAAACTGCGCCTTATGATTTTACTTGACCAAGAAAATCTACAAGCCATTTTTTGTTCTGATGGTTGACACAAATGTCAATTATCCACAAAGGGATCATCTGCTTTGTAACACTTGAGGATGTCACCACCTCCTTTACTGCCAGTTTGGGCCCTAAGACTACAACAAAGAAGGGCTCAGGCTCTTTTTGTGTGCCAAAGCTAAATGGAACGTCTTGTCTTTACAAGTCTTTCCTTTGCTCTTGGTTGACGTGATTTGTGCCAGCCTGTGCCCTGGGTTAGCAGAGGGGATTGAAAACCGACAGTATGACAAGAAACTTTCATAGCCACAACATACAGGTGGCCTTTTGAGTCAAAGCAGAAGCACTAGAGTTTAGAGTGCCAAGAAATCCAGACTGCTAGGTTCTCTGTTCTCTTTTTCTTCTTCCTTCACTTCTGTAAATCTTTTAGTTTCTGTGTAGTAAGGCTTGAGTGCCTAAACCCCTCATCTCCTCCATGTAGAAACAGTCTGCTTTAAAGGAGGTTTGGAAGGAAGCATAAACAAGCAAGACTGTTTTGAGAGTAACCTCTGCCACATGTATAAAAATATTTATAACAGCTCTTTTTGTGGTGGCCAAGAATTGGAAATTGAGGGGATGTCCATCAACTGGGGAACAGCTGGATATTGTGGCATATGAACATAATGAAATACCCTTGTGCTGTGAGAAATGAAAAGTAGGTGGACTTCAGAAAAACCTGAAAAGACTTATATGAACTGATGCTGAGTGAAATGAGCAGAACCAGGAGAATATTGTTCACAGTAATAGCCACATTATACAATGACTAACTCTAGTAGACTTAACTCTCCTCAGCAACACAAAAGACTCACAATAGAAAATGCTGTCCACATCCAGAGAAAGAACTTTGGAGAATGAATGCAGGTGGAAGCATACAATTTGCTCTTTTTTTTGTTGTGGTTTTGTTTTCTCATGATTCCTCCCCTTAGTTCTAATTTTCTTTAAAAAAAAAAAAAAGAAAGAAGGTAACCTCTGGAATTATGTATTCTTTTTAAAAGGGAAGTAAATATGAAGTGGAGATTCATAGTTTCCTACATAGCACTTTTTTTGTGTTGTGTTCTATATGGAAATGCTCTTTTTTGTGGCTATTTAAGTTCCGAATAAAAAAAAATTGGAGAAAAGGGAGGGAGCTCTGTCTGTCAGAGGCACCATCACTATGTCCCCAGAGAATCTTTGCATTAGAAGTCATTTAGGGGCAGCCAGGTGGTGCAGTGAGTAAGAGCGCCGGCCCCAGAGTCGGGAGACCTGGGATCAGTTCCGGGCTCAGATAAGCGGCACACACACAAAAATAACTGACCGTGTAACCTTGAGCAAGTTACTTAACCCCAATTGCTTTAAAAAAAAAAGTCATTTAGTAAGACCTCCAGACCTGATCAGGAATCCATCCCCCTCCCTAACATACGTGGGTGTTCAGGCAGAGGATGAATGACATCCTATCATATCCGAGCACCCCCAAGGATAAAGAAAGATCTCATTAACTCTCCAGGCAGCAGTTGGCTTGGGGCATCCCTGATTGTGAGAAAATTCTTCCTTTATTGAGTCCAAAAGGTCCACTCCCCTGGTCTCATTTGTAGTTCCCCTAGACTTATACAAAGTAAGTATCATCCTATCATCCTGTGGAAACTGTAACTCTTATTTAGAGTCAGTGTTTTTCTACTTACTACCTCTGTGACCTCAGGCAAATAACCTCTCCAAGCCTCAATTCATCTATAAAATGAGGAGAGGGGAAAGGAATAAGTGTTTTTAATAGCACCCACTGCGTGCCAGGCACTGGCTTAAGCCCTTCGCAAAAAATATCTCATTTGATCCTCACAACAACCCTGCAAGGTGGGTGCTGTTATTATACCCATTTTACAATTGAGGAAACTGAGGCAACTAGAGGTTAAGTGACTTGCCCGAGGTCATACAGTTAGGAGGCATCTGGTGATATGTCCCTCTATCCACAGAGCCACCCAGCTGCCTCTAAAATAGAGAGGCTGAACTAGATGGCCCTGTGCTCTCTTCTGGCTGATGTGATCTTCCCAATGACATCGGTCTTCCGATATTCAATGACCGCTATCACATCCCTCTGAGTTAGTTTCTTCAATCAATGGCAGACTTGGATCTCCCCAGCATCCTGGTCACCCTCCTCAAGAGTAGGGGTTTTTCTGTCCATTCTTTTATACTCTGGTGCCCAGAATTGAAGAGAGTAGGTGTGGTCTGACCTCTTTTGGGGCAGCCTTACTACTTGTGAATAATGTACTTCTAGTCATGTAGCATAGAATCATGTTGGACATTGTGGTTCAGTGGAAGGAGCACAAGACTTGGAGTCAAGGTAAGGCCTTGGTCCAGGCCCCATCTCTGGCACTTGCTGTGTTTCCATGGCTACAATCTGAGCCTGTGAAGCGGGGCAATAAAACCTGTAATAGCTACCTCACAGGGCTGTTGTAAAGATCAAATGACATGGTGTATGCAGAGCACTTGTAAACCCTAAAACAGTCTATAAAAGGCAGTTATCATTAGTATTATCTTTATTACTAGCCTCTCTGAAAACCGCATTACTTGTTGGCTTGTACCAAGCTTATAGCCAGCTGAAACCCTGTCTTTCTCAATTCAAAACACCTTGGTGTTCATCTTTCCTTTCTTTCTTCTTCATCTCTCACATCCAGTGAAACTCTCTTAGGGTCTTCCTCAGTAATCTCTCTCCTCTCAGTTCCCTCTATTATCACCTTAGTTAGGGCCTCTGTTACCACCTGTGCTGGGCTACAGCCCCTTAACATTTCTTCCTCCCTCTCCCCTGCTCCAGTCTGTCCTTCATAGCCCCACAGCCTGGCATGAAGTCATTCCGCCAGCCAATATTGTCCCCTCCCTCTGTCCTTCCCTGCCTTTCTCCCTCTTCGCCTCACAAGGCTGGGAATGGAGCAGCCATTCATCCACAAGCCCATTCACCTTCCTGGTTGCCACATTCCTTTTTCCCAACCAGACCTGAATCCTCTCTGGTCAGCCTGGTGACCCTTTGCCCCTGGAGCTTCACCATGTTGGGGCTTGACTTAATTCAGGTACCAGTTGGCTTTAGTCCTACTATCACTCAGAACTCTGGAGCTCAAGCAGTCCACCAGCCTCAGCCTCCCCAAGCAGCAGGAGTTACAGGCTTTCATCGCCACACCCAGCACCATTCTTCCTTTCAAGCTCTTATCTCATACAGTTTCTTTCCACGTGTCCTATATTTCAGCCACATTGGTCCACTCACCATTGCTTGTGTACCTCCGTACATCAAGTCCCCTATATTTGGGGTAGCCTCCCCTTCACCTTGAGTTACTACACTTCTTTTAAAACCCATATTACCTCATGCCTTAGCAGAAATGAGCCTTGCAGATACTTATCCCATTATGCCATCAAGATGTGAGCAGATTATAGGACAGGTGGTACCAAGAGGTGGGAGAAGAGATTGAAGGGAACATGAGAGACAAACTTCCCGTTTCACAATTTTGCCTCAGACCTTCCCTGCCAGGTTACACTGAGAGGAGAACATGAGGGTAAAAAGACTCTTAATATCTGAAAACACTACTTAATATTCACCATCCTTCTCCATCTTCTCGTAATTAGCTGTTAGCCTTTCCTGTGGGCGCCAGAAGGAGGATGATCTCTCCTCTTTCTCTTCTGTTCCCCACAGCAGCTGCCGGGGATGACGATGACTGGGATGAAGACTGGGATGACCCCAAGTCCTCACCTCCTACTTACTTTAAGGATGTAGAGTCTACTGAGGCCAGCGGGGCCCAACGAGGCAATGCTCGTGCTGGTGGTGCTTCTATGAAGATTCCACTGAACAAGTAAAGTCAAAAGAAAAAATCTTAGTTCTCTTAGTCTTGAATATTAACTTGAAACTTTCTAACCACTAACAATATATCGGCCTTTATTTTGTAGGGCAGATCATTTTTTTTTCCAACAGTTTCTTTATATTGAACTTAATGACATTCAAGAGGCAGCCTAGCTTAATGTGCAGAGCACTGGGTCAGGAATCAGGAAGACTTAGGTTCAGATCCTCCCTTAGACCCTATCTCTGTGACCCAAGGCAAACCATTTAACCTCTCTGAGCCTTGATTTCCTTCTGAGTATAGTGAGGGAGTTAGGTCTTCTAAGGTTCATTCAGGCTCTATTCTATAATATATAATTATATTCTATAATAATAAGTATTATTCTATAATCCTGTCATCTGAATCACTAGAATATTCAGAGATGTTATTGTAAAAAAAATTTCATTAATTATTGAGCGTTTCCTTATGATGTCAAATGAAAACCTAGAGCACATCAAGCTTAATTCTTTAGTTTTCTGCCATTCTACTGATACTTTTGAAAGTAAATAACCATCAAGGGTTGCTACTTTATATTTTTGTTGCTGTTTAATTAACCTTTTTATCTGGTCATTTACTTTTTAAATAAAATTATTTATAGAACCATTCCTTATGGGGAAGGTATAATAACATAGTACATTTTTATCATAGTGGGATTTTATGATAAAGAACGCTCTGTAGTGTATAGTAGCACTGTGGCCTATGAGAAATATAACAATTAATGATTTTCTTGAGTCAGCCAACAGTATTCATACTCTGATGAACAACTCACTGATATTTACAAAAGCCACCTTGATTTCATTTTAATCTTAGTATTCACAGTCCATTTTTCAGTGTAGATGTCATAAAGTCATCCTACATACAACACACAAATTTAGTGATTCTTATTTAGACCATCCTGTTTGTTACCTCATTGTTTAAATTAGCATATTTGTATTATATAATTAAATTCAACAAACCTTTACTAAGCTCAGGTTCTGTACCAGACCAAAGTGAAATAGTGTCTGCCCTCAAGTCAGCATTATGTACATAAGTAAATAAATACAGAAAATATACAGAGTCATTTTGGGAAGGAGAAAGTGCTAGCAAATAAGAGAATCAGAGAGGGCCTTGTATAGGAAGTAGAACCTTTTCTGAGAATGTTACAGACACGAGGGATACAGCTTGGGCAAAGGCATGGAGATAGAAGATGGGATGGTGCATAAGGGAAACAGTCAGTTGGGCTGGAACATAGAATTCATGGAAAGGGAATAAATATGTAATTAGCCTGTAAAAGTAGACTAGTGCCCATCCTTTTTAAAAAATTTATTTTCTTCCTTCTATGACATTGTTCAGTTTTGTATTTGTTTACATATATACAAAATAAAGCCATTCACTGACAACTTACTTTTAAAATGCATTTTTGAAGTACTATAGTCAGTAATTTTAATTGAAATTTTATTAAGATTATGACAATTCTTTTTCAGATATTATGCTGAAAATAAAGGCTGTTTAAAGTCCCAGCAAGTTTAAAAATGTCTTAAAAGACCACTAAAGGGTAGGGTTAACCATAGCACCTGTCTTACAGAGTTGTTATAAAGATCAAATCTGATAGCATATGTAATGTACTTTGCAAATCTTAAAATGCTATATAAATGCTATTGTTTTTAGTAGAGAAATAGTCACATTAAATGAAAATAAAAGACATCCTTTGACAAAATAAAAGTTTTATTAGTTGCCCAGAAGGCAGGAAAAAGTCCTATCATATCGCTGAAGTTGCTCTGTTTTGAGTTGGATGAATTTCTTCCTTGTTAGTCATTAAAATACTTCAGGGTTATATAGTTTCTTTAAAATTAAGATAACTGGAAAATAGGGTAAGAGTACCAGGAATGAAAAAGGATTAAGGATTATGAAAAGCAGCTTAATGATGATATTAAAAAGATCTGAATTTTGGAAATAGCAGTGTGACTTTTCCTCATCTGTAAAGTGAAGATGTTGAACTAAATGAACTCCCTTCTGGTGGGGGATGGGATTTGAGCTTTACCCCTTCAAGGACCCCAAAGGCTCTGTACCAAGTCTCTGGTTTGCCTGAGGCACCCATCCCATCCCAGTATAATCCTTTTAACTGCCCTTTTTTAGACAGTTGGAAATGTTTTAAATCATCTGATACCGTATAAATTGCTTGTTAATCTATCAATGTACTATCAGTGAGCAGTATCTATAACTTAATATTGTTTAACACTAAACATTTTAGTTCTGTGTATTAACATTTGCTTTCCAGCTTTGAAAGAGCTTTCTACTGCATCTGTTCTGATTTGTGGACTAACAATACTGAGACAGATTAATCTCATAAATCACATAAAATTGAGCTCATTTTAGACAATGTTGTCACCGTTTTCTAAATGTAGCTGCTCCTTCTAAGACTAGAACGTGACAATTTTTGGTGAAGCCATAAAATGGCATTTCAGTCAATCCAGTTAAATCCCAGTAGTTGATTGGTGGGGATACAGAATAAGTGGTAGACAAGGATCTTGCTCTCAAGAACCTAACAAAATATTGCAAAGAATGTGTTGCAGGCTGGGAAAGTGATTCCAAAGATGTGCTGGGAGATGGCTGCAGCCATGTAATAACTCAAGTGAAAGGGACCACGTCCAGAAAATTTGAGTGTCTCGGTTGGTGATGCTTGAGCTGAATTGTATTGTTTTGGTCAAAGAATCAAAGATGCCAGTATTCCTGTAAGGCAAACATCTTCCATACTAAAGAGGGCCATTGTAATAAGCATGCCTCAAGTTAACATGCTTTTATGTACAGAAATGAGATCTGCGTTTTAATATGACACTTGGAAAATTACTGCCAAAGGAAATAACCTGCCAAAGCCTGAACACCCAAATAGATGGCATCCCTTTTTCAGTAGTCATCTTTGGGGGATTGCATGTTTATGTCATGGTTATTGATGTTGCTCAAAACATCTTCATAATAGCTTTCCAAGCCTGTGCCATGGTCTGTTGAATGCAAAACTACCCAAGGTGAGCTTGAGTTTTGGAAGCAGCCAGATGTCACTTAGAGGCAGAGTTGGTCAGTAAAGAGGGTAATTGAGCTAAATGATACTGCTTTGATCAAAAATGAAATGGGGGAAGAAGACTGAGTTGTGTATATGGGGGGGGAGGGTTTCTAAAGGAGTAATTTAATTATACCCCCCACCCTGTTCCCAAATGCCCATTTAAAGATGATCATTGCAATGCTTAAGTCCTTCTATGCTTAAATAAAGTTATCGGTCCTTTTCTGTTAATCACACCTCAGTATGTGGCCAACTCAAGCTTCTAAGGGTTCTCTCTTGTAACCTGAATGAAATTTTCCAAATTGTCTCATTGCCCTTTATTGGGTGATAGAATTTTGTAGATTTAAGATGAACAGTATGCCTGTAAATATAGCACCATCTGGAATAAAATTATTTTCTTAGTAACTGCAGCTTGATTAAATGACTAATTGGCCATTGAGCAATCTGATTAGACTAGGTATCACTTAACACACCACTGTTTCTAGTGCATGCGTCTGAAAGACAGAACAAGGTGAAAATTGTTGCTAAAAAGCAAATAGGAATGGGAGGATTTAAATTCTTATAAGGAAAGATTGGGGCACTCAATAGCATTTATTTCTGTGATTAGGTTTCCTGGATTTGCAAAACCTGGAATGGAACAATACTTATTGGCAAAGCAGCTAGCAAAACCCAAAGAGAAAATTTCCATCATTGTAAGTTTTTGGTTATTTTGTGGGGTTTTTTTTCTTCCTAAATAAGCTGTTTTAAAGATAATGTTAGTACTAAGAGAATTATGTTTCTTTTGTGAAAGTTTTAAGATATACATGCCCTAAATAATTGACATTATCCTTCAGTATTTAAAAATGCTAGAGATAATTAGGGTGTTAATGCCTTCATCTTTGCTATTTATATCTGTTTTCTTTCTCTTTTTAAGACTGTTAGTAATAAGAGTATCATAACTAGATCACGTTGGAAAATCCTTTTTACCAGACCTTTGAGATGAGTTGATAAGCTTAATTTTTATGCTTGAGTTTATAGGCTAGAAAAATAAACACGCAGTATCAGAATACAGCACCTTCTCTAATGTCTGTAGTAATCATGCTTTTTACCACTGAACCATGTGTAACACGAGAGATAAGAAATGAACAAATTAAAAAACTGGTATTTAAAGATACCATTAAGGATATTAGTCTTAGAAGAACTGTGTCCTTCACTTAATATTTACATAATTCACACAAAAAACATTGGGATTTCATCCACAAATTATGATGACAGATAAGAATGCCAAACAGCCAAGGACATCCCAGCTGTGTGTCCCAAAATAAATACATTTCAGGAATGGGAGCTGTGGATTTATGCTGTCCCCATTTACTTATCCTATGATAACTGAAGAAGGCCTTATCATAATACAATGAGCCCCAAATGAAGACAGGGAACACCCTCTGCATTATCACAAGATCTTGCTGGAGGGGGAGAAGTTATAAAACATGTGTTCTCTGGTAGTTGGACCCACAATCTTTTGATAAGCTTTGAGATTCAGTGAATTTCCAAAGTGAGAAAATGAGGCTAAGATTTCTTAGCAGTCTGCTATTTCTAAAACCATACTGGGAGCAATTGACCAAGTTTGCCCTCATTGACATACTGAAGAGTCTCTCTCACCATCCCCAATAATGTGCCAAAGGCCTGGATCCCTAATTTTGTCATATGAGTTCAAGGTAGGAAAATTTATTTTAAAGTTGCCCTTCCTAGAGAAGATAATCTAGTAAACCTAAAAGCTTTCTAAATTAAATTTATGTGGAATTCAGAGTAAAAACAAATTTATGTTCATACATAAAACATTCTCTGAGTGTGATACTTAATAAGGGAAAAAGATCTGACACCAAGATGCATGTATGTTACGTCCATGAGATGGAGCAAGGAGATTTCTACTGGAAGGGGCTTCTGTCCTGAAAAGAGAATCTTTAACCATTGACTGATTATACCAGTTAGGTTTGCTGTGCTTCTCTTTCATGAAAATAATTTATTATGGGACGTTGTTCTGCATGCAGGTTGGAGATTATGGCCCAATGTGGGTTTACCCCACCTCTACATTTGACTGTGTTGTAGCAGATCCCAGGAAAGGCTCGAAGATGTACGGTTTAAAGAGTTACATCGAATATCAGTTGACAGCCACTGTGAGTACCTCAGACGTGCTTGTCAAAGCTAGAAGTGTGTTTCTGTTAACACTTCCAGTTCATTTCTCCAACTCTGTACCCATGGCGTTTATCTATTTGTTTTTTCTTTCTCTGTTCTTATTTTACAGAACACTAATCGATCTGTCAACCACAGGTATAAGCACTTTGACTGGCTCTATGAGCGTCTTCTGGTTAAGTTTGGGTCAGCCATTCCAATTCCTTCCCTCCCGGACAAGCAAGTTACAGGTGAGTATGTTGCTGACCTGAGCCCGGCAATTATAGAATAACTTGGAGAAAGGAGGATTGATGCCGCTGTATAACCAGTCTTTGAAAAAAGGCACCAGGTGAATCCTAAAATGTCTATAGCAGCTAGGTGGTGCTGTCATATGTAGAACCCTGAGCCTGGAGTCTGGAAGACCCCAGTTCAAACCCTGCCTCAGACACTTACTAACTGGGTGGCTGGACAAGTGGCTTGTCCTGTGACTCAGTTTCCTTATCTGTAAAATGGGGGTAATGATAGATAGTATCTCCCTCCCAGGGTTATCGTGAGGATAAAATGAAATAATATTTGTAAAGTACTTAGTGCAATGCCTGGCGTATATATATAGTAAGTACCATATAAATATTAGCTATCATTATTGTTCTTATTGTTATCATTACTATTATTCAAATAGAGATAGCATTTGGCTTTTACTGCTATTGTGACATAGTAGTCGTGGAAGTTACCTCCAGTCTGAAGGAGCAGAGTCTGTGATTTGGGAGGAAATCTTAGTGGGAAGCCTGTCACAATTATTACCATTTATTATTACTGTTATTATTTTAAAGCCTCCTGGAGGCTCTGAGGCTCTCTTTGGATCTTTCTCTGGGGCCTTCAAGGAGTTTTAGTGAAATAAAAGTATAATCATATCTTAAAGATGCAGGGGCTAGCAGATACACTTTATGTTAATTCTTATGATTCTCTAGCTTTTATTATGTGTCCCTATTACCATCTCCCTTAAAAAAGTAAGGAAATAGTAACATCAGTTCACATTTGCAAAGGGCTTTGAGGTTTACCTCAAACCACCTGGTAAGGTAGGTAGGACAATAATGAATTAACTCCATTTTACAGGTGAAGAAACTGAGGCCTAGAGAAGTCAGGTAACTCATCAGTGCTCACACAGTACTAACTGTCAGAGTCTAGATTTGAACCCAGATGCCATGGCTCTAAGTCTGCTTGTATTTCCACAATACCAGAATGCCTCAGTAAAAGAGAAGGGGCAGGGTGGGGAAGAATGGAGGGGATTGGAAGGGAGGCCAGTACCTCAAAAAAGAAAAATATGCTTTAAATTTTTAAAATTAGATATCTTTATTTTATAAAGATTTTCTCTAAATGGTTTTATGGTATCTTTTCACATACAATAAATCTCTGTTATATATGTGTATACATATACGTGTATATATAACAGTATAAAATATAATAGTGTAACAAATGCAGTAATTATAATAGTGATTCTCCAATATACCTTTCATTAACAAGTTGCACAATTCCATGCAAAGCATTTTACTATCTAAAAACATTTTTTCAAATACTCAGGAATTCACTTGAGTAGAAAACTATAACACTCTCTAAAATGGTAATCGTGCTTTGAAGAACACATTTTAGCTTCTCTTCAGTCTAATTGTTTAAATCTAAACACAAATAAAACCCACCTTAGCTTTTTTTTTCAATCAAACCTAGTTTATTTATTCTTCATTTCCTTAAGTTCATTTCATTTTTATATACAGATTTGTTTGAATTCCTCTGACTATTCTGAATCAGTCACATACACTAGCCTCCCAAAGTAACAGGATTTACTGAGCTAACTTGTGTGTGTAGGGTGGTATTGTTTTTTGGGTTTTGTGGTATTTTTTAATGTAATTCTGGCTTTATCAGGAATCAAATGCTTAATGTAGAACAGTTATTTCATGTACAGTGAATGATATTTTCCAAGCAGGGTGGGTACCTCTATCCCAACCCTCCCAATGCTGTGACTCAGTGTTTTTTTTTAAAGGCAGGCAACTAGCCAGCCAGCAGTGTGCCACTTGAAAGCAACAGCCCCTCTGTCTGAAGAAAGATGAGCATTGATTCACTGACCTGGATACATGCCGAGGAAATTGAAAAGCCCGGAAGTGACTTTCTTTTCCCCCTCCTCCCCTGTTAGCCTCCTGCCCAGAATCCCCCTAGCATTATTATATGAAAATATTCATCACTTAAACACTTGAATACACAGTGAGTGGCAAGGAGATGATGAAGTGGCATATCTGTACACTTCAGAATTAATCCATGAAGAATTCAACTGATATTAATCTGTATATATTTTTTTTTTTGCTTGTTATGAGATTGAGTTCTTTATGAGATATTATGAATGAGGCATTTTTGTTCCTTGGTTGTGCCAAGTGTTCATTTGTTTTGTGAGATGATTAAATGAAATTCTTTGGATATAGGAGAAATGGAGGTTACCTTTCGATGAACTCTCTAAGTCCTGCTTTAAATGCTACTGGACAGAGAGTTAGATCATAGTTGAGACAGGAAAATAAGTTCTGGGCAATTTTTCAGTAAAAAATGGACATTAATCTGCTGCTAGTGATTAGGTAAATGGACTATTCCTTTAGTGCTTTCTTTCCTAATGTAGAACTTGATGCAACATGATTCCATGTTGAACTCCAAAGCTGATTATTTAAAACCTTTAAGAAAATGGTATTGGGGTGGCTAGGTGGCACAGTGAATCGAGCACCAACCCTGGGGTCAGGAGGACTGAGTTCAAATCCAGCCTCAGACACTTGATCACACTTACTAGCCATGTGTCATTGGGCAAGTCATTTAACCCCAATTGCCCTGCCTTCCCCCTCCAAAAAAAAAAGAAAATGGTTTTGCTTCCCTGAATCTCTCTCCAAGAAAAACACTCTTGTTGTTTTCTTGTGTTTTTTGAGATTTACATGGACCTGGCACTATTTTTTGGAACCTCTCCCCAAGAGATGAAGGATGTCACGAAATACTGTTTGAGGGCTAATAAAGAAAGGTCCATAGACATTGCTGTATTTAAGTGTGTAAGTCATTATAATCTGGTGGCATGAATCTCTAGGGCCATCTTACATATAAGAGAAACCCTCTTGAAGTCAAGGAATCTTAAGACGCCATGTTTTTTAAAGATGCTTTGAGCTATATTTCCAAAGCAAAATTTCAGGCTGCCATTTTGTTTTTATTTCTGCAGATACAAGGATTTTGGTTAATGAAATAAAGTATTTATATCGCTTGAAAAAAAAAACTTTTTGATATTATATTTGCTTAGTCTTCTTATTTATGTAATACCTACCTTTAAGAAGTCCAGAGTGCCCAAGAGAAATTCACTTAAAGTGTAGTTAAATGAACTGTACCCCACTGAAAGTTCCATTTT
Source organism: Petaurus breviceps papuanus (assembly GCF_028583685.1). Lineage (NCBI taxonomy): Eukaryota > Metazoa > Chordata > Mammalia > Diprotodontia > Petauridae > Petaurus > Petaurus breviceps. The sequence goes on from NW_027187349.1 coordinate 1,196,747, forward strand.
TAACAGTTCTTTCTTGTTCTTGACAACAAAAGGAAAATATTGACACAAGAGTGAAGGATTCAGACTAAAGATGAACATTGCGTGATATTTTTTTCCTGCAATTGATAGTAATCATTGAATGATAGAGAATTTAATAGGTAAAAGGGGACTTTAGCAAATTATAGCTGAAGTTATTCGTAAAGGCCTTTTACCAAGCATTTTACCTTATCTCATTTGAACTTCACAATAGTGCTGTTACACGTGTTATTGAAGATTGTCTAAATCCAGCCATTTTTTTTTACCATTGAAGAAAGAGCCCAAGAGGAAGTCAGGTTGTAAAGAATCCATGAGAGCCAATACTGAATTTCTCCAACAGAAAACTTGGGCACAGAACTGTCCAAAATCATGGTGGCAGTTGCTGCAAAGCCTTGGTGTATATAGTAACCTACAGATGAACTTGTTATTAACCACTTAAGTTCCTGCCTCTTCAGCTACTCACAGCCAAATAATAAATATTCAGTTGTGTATATAATATAGTGGCAGACTTATTTCAGCTCTCTGTGGATTTCTGTCTTCTGTTAAAATAGTCAAAAACAGTTTAGCCCTTGATATTCACATAGTATATATACACAAAATATTTCATCATTCCCTCAGCCCATTGCTTTTTGGCTGATTAACCTTACTTTACAATTGTCTCTTAAGCTTTTAAATATTAAGGTGTCCTGAACTGCACCCACATTTATAGGTGAGAAGTCATCCTTTTTAAGCACTCTGTTTTGGAGTCTTCGTCCATAAAATCTGAGGAAGTATTTCCCAGTTGTGCATTTGTTCCATAATTAGGTATTTTTAGTTTTCAAGGCAATTTTTAAAAGGCAAAAGGAGAAAAATGGTGCATTTGTGCATTGGTTTATCTGACATTTGCACAGTTTTTGTGTTTATAGAAAATTAACACATGCAGCATTTTTGACAGGTTGATTTCTATAAATATAAAAATTTGGTGCAAATTTTAAGGATTGCTTGCTGAATTCTATTTTAAATTTATTTTCTGCTTCTATTACGTTTTATTTTTACTTTTTAGAATATATATGTGAGAGAGAATGAGAGGGGGAGAGAGAGAGAGAGAGAGAGAGAGAGAGAGAGAGAGAGAGAGAGAGAGAGAGAGAGAGAGAGAGAGAGAGAAATCACATTCTGTTGTTTACTTTTACCCAGGAACTGGCATAATGTTAATGGCAAGCTCCATTAGATTCAATTACAGTTTAGTCTGAGGTAGCTGAGTGCTTTGGAGGTCCTTCAAGAAAATAGCACTCAGGCTGTGATTATTGATTCTGTCAGATACAACAAGATGGCATATTGTGTTGTTGAATGCATTAGTGTTAGCAAATGCATTCCATTTTCAAAAACTCCCCCAGGATGGGCTTTGAGTACTCAATGAGTAGTTGGTGTTTTAGGCTAGCCAGAAGTTCACATGGGGGTGGGTTGTTTTCTTTTCCAATAAATAGTTTTTGCTTTTTATTAGCCAGCTACATAAAAGGCCTTTCCATTGTTCCTAATAACTAACCATGCCTTGGGGCAGAACTGGGTTATTTATCCCCATGTGACTTTTCCAGGTCGCTTTGAAGAAGAATTTATCAAGATGCGAATGGAAAGGCTCCAGGCTTGGATGACTAGAATGTGTCGTCATCCTGTCATCTCAGAAAGTGAAGTTTTCCAGCAGTTCTTGAATTTCCGGGATGAAAAGGTAGGAAATGACTTCGTTATGGTCTTTCAGATACTGAAGGCCGGAAGTCGCAACCAAAAAGCCAGAGTTTTCATATTTGATTTTATCAAATGCAGTGTGGGAACTTGTCTCCTGATCCTTCTCTTAAGACACAAGAGGAAATCCACATGAACCTGTAGCAGGAGGGAGGAATTGGGTATCACAGAACAGAAAGAAATCCAAGATGAGTGTCTCCCTAGGGCTTTTTAAAAATAGGCGAGGTCCTTAGCCCTTCCGGAAGCTCTAGGTTGTAAAGTCAAGGAAATGGACCAGATGACATTTTAGAATAGCTTCCAACCTTCTGGTCTTAAGATAAAATTATATAGAAGAAAAAATAGATTTTTTATGAGCCTACTGACGTTTTGGTACTACACTTTCTGATGGCAACTTGACTTTTGTGGTAAACAGAAAATGTTTGGTGGTCTCTGTGTCCCCAGTGGGCAACCTTCTTTATGTTAGAGGCCCCTATCGGTTGCTCATAATATATTACTGTCAGTTTGGGAAGTGTCTTTTCCCCTAAGGAAAGTTTTTAAGCATTCTTGGAGTCAAACTTAAGATACTGATATTTCTTTTTTGCTTTTGGAAAGTGTTCAGTGTTGTCTAAAAACAAAAACTTTTTCACACCCTTTGACCTAGTAATCTGAGTAATGTTCATTTATCTGAAGCAGATCAAAAACAGAAAGCATTCTCTTGTATAGATAACTCCATAGAAAGATCATATATGATATGTATAATGTGACATCAGTAATAACCTATAATATTTAGTATGTGTGAGAGAAATAGTTGTCTATATAATTAATAACCAGGACTGGTAATTGTAATTATTCAGAGTTTAGCTTTATTTTAGTGGATTTGAAAGATTATGCTATTATAAATAAAATTTACATTTTGTATAAATATAGTCAAGCAACATTTTTTTATGGTAATAAAGAATGGGAAATAAAATGATTGCCCACTGGCTAAGCAGTAGCTAAATTGGCAATGATAAAATAAACAAATAAAATTCTGTTTTTTAAGCATTTCTTGTATTTTCAAGCACTGGGCTAATAAGTTCAGAGGATACAAGCAGAAAAGTAAAGCAATCTTTGCTCTCAAGGATTTCACCTTCTGTTAAGGAGACATAGCATATATATTTATGGTTTAGTTACATATAGGTTTAGTGACAGGGTAGGGTGGTCATCATACAATAGATGGTAAAACCAACTGTTCTATCCAGTAGTGGAATATTATTTCGTAATAATAAATGACAAAAATGAATTCAGAGAAACAAGAAAAGATTTATATAAACTAATGCATATTGAAATAAGCTTAGCCAGAATAATAATACACCCATCACTGTGCATTTTATTTACAATAGTATAAATTTAACCAATAAAAAGAAAGCTGTATTCTTGAGTAATTATGACAATAGTCTTAGTCCCAGAGAACTTATGCAAAAAGTAGAATATTGCATAGGTTGGTTTTCAGGAGTGGATATTATATCAGTTGTTTTTGCTTAACTCTTTCTTTGCTGGAAAAGAGAGGTCAGTTCTAAGGAGGGGAGTGATTGATATAAAAAAAGGCATCAGCAAAAGTCTTGCAAAGAAAAAAATATGAGTTATATCAAAGCAACAAAATATGGATGACGTATATAAATCCTATAAAATGAATCAAACTACTTTGGCCTTTTTAGAACATAGTTACAGAAATTTTGTTTGCAGCAACCCTCCTTGAGTCTTTGTTTTGGCTCCAGTAGACTAGCTGACTTCTTAAGATGCATTTCTTGTTAGGTGAACACTTGATTACAAAACATAATTATGAAGCCAAATTAAGTCTTCCATCATCTCTCACTGGCTTGTGTATGTGTGCATGCTGTGAGGAAATGAGAAGACAATGGGGTCCTTCACACTTATTTGTATTTACGTTATCATGAGTGTTGTCTGCAAGATGGCTATGGAAAGTCTTCCTGGTATGCTTAAAGCAGTGTGATGATTTCCTCATGTGGATTGTCAAAATTGGTCTCATAATTTTGCAGACCTTACAGAGGAGGGACAGGCAGTGTGGTGTACAGGGAAGCAATTCAGCCATCTATATAATCACCCAGCATGTGTTTCTCCATCTTTTCAGAAAAAAAAAAAAAGAATTGGGTTCTGTTGAATATTATGAAATACCTATTAACATGCAAGAAAACAGTTCTAAGCTCACAGGATACAGTAATAATGGCTAGGTGTTGCATAACCCTCTAAGGTTTGCAAAATGCTTCACAAATATTATCTCATTTTATCCTTCCATTTTACAGATGAGGAACCTGAGGCAGACAGCAGTTAAGTGACTTGCTCAGGATCAAACAAAGAATAAGTATCTGAAGTTGGACTTGAACTCAGGTCTTCCTGAATCCAGGACCAGGGCTCTATCCACTGCACCATCTAGTTGCCTCATACAAAAATGAATAAGATTCCCTTATTGTCAAGATGCGTGTGATGCAATTGTTGTTCAGTCATTTTTCAGTGGTGTAAAATGCATACCCAAAGATGTTAAGCAAAGTAAAAGTGCATTAAAGGGAAATGAAATCTTTTAAGTATTTGATGAAAGGAAAGATCACTGTAGACTGGGGAGAGAAAGGAAGGCTTTGTGGAGGAGATGGTAGGTGTGTATTGGTGTAATGTTAATGGGATTTAAGATCTTCCTGGCCCATTAGTAGGCCTCAGGTGGAGCCCATTAAGGGAAGCCTGCTTAGGACAGGCTGGCTTGTGGGAAGGCTTTCACACCTTTTGCTCTTTTCTAATTAGGCCCTAAGTCAGGAGGGTTGTGGTACCTTCTGACTGAGAAGAGTACAGATATGTTGATTTGGTATTTTGCTTGGGGGGCTTGCTTAGGAGAAGGACCTTGTGATTTCTTGGTTGAGATCCTGAGTGCCCACACGTTCAGAGCTCCCCGCCTGCTCAGATGTAAAGGCTCTCTCAATCCAGGGATGTATGTAAAGTGTATAGCAATATTGTTTTGATTCAGACAGTCAGAGCCCTGTCTGTTGGTCTTTATTGTATTTTCTCTGAAGTTCAGGGTGCTGACTTTTCCCCTGAACTAGTGAATGTGATTAAGAAGATTGTTGACCCCTTGAATAGCTTGTCTTTCCTAGTAAAGCAGATCTAAGAACCTGTGCTAGCAGCCTTCCTGGGTATGCCAGTGTGGTTGCCGCCACAACTGGTTGTATTTAGGTTTTCTGTTGGTGAAAATATTGAGGGAGGGCATTACAGGGATGGGGTATGCAGTAGCAAAGGTACAGAGGAAGGAAAGTATTTGTGTCTAAATGATTACAGTTTGCTTTTCTAAGTGGGTTTCAGTGAGTACCTGCATAGGATCATAGATTTAGAGCTGGAAAGGTATCTTAAGAGGCCATCATTTTGCAGATGAAGGAACAGGGCAGCTAGGTGGCGCAGTGAAGAAGTGAAGAGAGGACTGGCCCTGGAGTCAAGAGAACCTGAGTTCAAATCTGGCCTCAGGCACTTAACACAAACCCAATTGCCCTACCTTCCTCCCTCCAAAAAGCAAAGAAAAATATAAAAAAAATACAGATGAAGGAGCTATGGGCCTAGAAATGTTAAATGGTTTGTTCAGGACATAAGTATATGTGGCATGATTTGACCCCAAGTAAGTTAAGAGACTGAAGGTCCAGAATGCACAAATCTCCATCCCTCTTCTCTGCTGGTGGCTGAATGGATGCGCTGAGAACAAAAGAGACAAAATCTTTGTGCTCACCCCTTTACGTTACAATGTTCTTATTTCTAGGAATGGAAAACTGGGAAGAGGAAGGCTGAAAAAGACGAGCTGGTGGGCGTCATGATATTTTCAACTATGGAACCAGAGGCCCCAGACCTGGACTTGATAGAAATGTGAGCCGTGCTATCTTGGTTTCCATTTCTCTATCTACTTTTTTACCTCCCATGGGATGGCAGTCTAGACCAAGTTGATAATGACCTGAATTCACACTGGGTGAATAGTGTCTGTGAAATGTGTTAGGAATGGAGTCCACATTTTGTGGACACCATCTTAGCTGACGTTTATTTATGTAGCTCTTTGAAGAATTGCCCATCCCTCCCACATGTACCATCTCATTTGATCCATTTAATCCCTTTTTTTTTTTTACCATATAAGGAAACTGGGACCCATATGTCCCACATCATCCTCTCATACTTACTCTAAATCCAATAATAATGGTGGTGGTGATGAGTGGTGGGGCTTCAGGTCTTAAGGCCCCAACTGCAGTATTCTCTCTCCTACACCACATGCCTCCTCAGGGGGTTGGACTAGATGGCCTCAGAAGTATGCTAGAGCCAGCAGCTGGAACCTGAGTACTTGGACCTAAAAATAGACAAATGCTTCAAATCAGGGCTTGGTTTATCCTTTTGTTGATTGTCTAGACCAGAGGTCAACAAACTATGGTCAGTGGGCCAGTGAGCTGAGAATGTAAATGAAGTTTTATTTAGTAAATTTGTAAATCTATAAATAAAGTTTTATTGTCTTTAGAAATGTAAAAACCCTTCTTAGCTCACAAGTACAAAAACAGGCCTGCCTCTGGTCTAGACTTACCCTGATGGAGCATTTAAGTGATGGAGAAAATGTTAATAATGCAAATTAAATTTTAAAATGTGTACTGTTTATGTTTTTTGGGTAGTCAAGTGTTAAATATTCAGCAGCACCCCACTGCCTCCTGGGTCCTTTACGGCTCTGAGTTTGCAGAGGCAACACAGGGGTCTCGGTTTCCTTATGTGTGAAAAGGAGAGATTGGACTAAATGAATCAGATGAAATGATATATATAAACAGAGGCAGGTAGGGGGTGCAGCAGTAGGGTACCTGGCCTGGAGTCAAGAGGACCTGAGTTCAAATGAGGCTCCAAACACTTAACAAGCGCTATGACCCTGTGCAAACCACTTAACCCTCATTGATCAAAAACAAACAAAATAATAATAAGATACGAAAACAGTTTGAAAACCTTAAGGCTCTATATATGAATTAGTTATCAGGAGAGGTAGTGATGGCAATACTCTGATGTCCCTTCCAGCTCTAAAATCTTATGATCCCATATGAACTAACCACGGTAAATCACCATGGTAAATCTAACTAGAAAAAGAAAAGCCGACTTTGCTCCTAGCCCCGATTTATCTCCGTCATGCCCAGGTCTGTCTCAGTTTCATTTTCTCCTTTAAAGTTTGATGCCTTGATGATTGGCACAGCATTGAACAGCAGTTTCATAAAAGCATTATAAATATGATAAAGGAGTGTGGAACCAACAGACAGCTACTTTATCTTCACCTGGACAAAAACCTGTTTACATATTTGCCTTGAAAGAAGCAACCCTGAAGATCTTCTTTTCCCCCCATGTGCTTTGTAAGAGCTTATAAAAAGTACCTAATCTCCTATAGAAAATAATAGCTAGTGATTTATGTAGTACAGTCAGGTTTGCAGAATGCTTTACAAATATTATCTTATTTGATCCCCACAACAACTCTTGGGAGTAGTTATCATCCCCATTTTATGGAGGAAGAAATGGAGGCAGGGCCGGCTAGGTGGCGCAGTGAATAGAGCCCCAGCTCTGGAGTCAGGAGGACCTGAGTTCAAATCCGATCTCAGACACTTAACACAAAAAACTAGCCATGTGACCTCAGGCAAGTCACTTAACCCCAATTGCCCTTCCCCCTACAAAAAGCAAAAAAAAAAAAAAAAATGGAGGCAAACCAAGGTTAAGTGACTTGCCTACAGGGTCACAGAGCTAGTAAGTGCCTGCGACTGTATTTGAGCTTGGGTCTTCCTGACTCCAGGGTCCAGCACTATCTATCTGCTTTGTAAAAACTGTGATTAGGATTTGAGAAACAGTTCTTTTGTTTGTGAAAGAAGCAAGGAAACCTTAGAGAGTGTAAGTGTCCTACTCTCAGGGGACAGTGAGGGGTCCATTCAGAATGGCTCTCTTGTGACAATGACTGGAACCAGCCACCAGATATGACTCATTTACAATTGTGAACGATTAGGGTGTGTTGGGATTTCATAGAATTTTCGTGTTAAAGAATCAATAAACAATCAGATTTCCGGGTGATGATAGAAAGAACAAGATTCAGATAAAAAATGGGAATATTTTTGGCTGAGTGAGCTGAAGGTGCAGGCTTCTTTGGGAATTTAACCTTAATGTTTTCTTTATGCCGTTAAAACAGAAATCACATGTGTCTTTTGTGAAACTAGGTCTTGTATTCAGTTTTGAAGTAGTGATAGATTTTTTAATGTGCTTTATGCCATATATAAGCTTGAGTGATAAACAGTGCTTTAATAAGTTGGTTTTTTAATGTGCCTTAAATTTACACGCAGCCCCAAGTTAATCTTTCAAGCTTCTTCAAAAGCAGCATGGAGAGAGAGAGAGGTAGCCACTATTCTCATGTTTAAATAGGGAATGCAAAAAAACATAAAAAGATGTCTAAGATAGGGTCGCATGGGTAAAGCCCAGACTTAAGTCATCCTCTAAAAACTGTTGTATATGCATTGCTAAATCCACAAATATTTAAGCATTGATTTCCTGCTGAATCATTCTGAAGACTGGAGGGCATATAATCTTGTCTGCCGAGCTCCTATCTGGTTCAGTTCGGAGATGACGTGTGGTCGTGCTAAGTCAGGAGGCAAAGATAATGGACAGCCAGGTTCCCATCACATGGGTTGGGTCATCTACTTCATGGATTGGTTCCCTCCTCTCCCAAAGTCTGCTTGTTCCCTGATCCACTGCATTTCCATAGAGGATAGAAAATAAAAGCTCAATTTTTTTCCACTCATGAGGATGATACTAGATTACGGTATCATTTACCCCACTTCATTGAAACCTGTTAGGTTCTTTTCTTGACCACTTTAAGAAACAAATATTTTTCTGACTCTCCACTATTTCTTTTATATAATTCAGCAAACTTTTTATGTGCCCACCAGCAGTTACCTCTACAAACAGTAGATAACTTACTCGGCTCAGTAAGGCTTTACATATTAGTAAATTATTACTAGAATGAGCAGTTAGAAAATTTTAACAGAAACATTGAAGAAATAACTGATGTGTATGTTTTCTTAGTTGGTCTATTACCTTTATACTGAACAGTTGAGCGGGAACTCTGGACTTTGAGAAAAAAATGACTGGATCTTGGGTTAAAGATGTTCATTCTCCATTAGGGAGAAGGCGGCTGATAGACCCCAAACAGAAAGTTAGCGGCTGTTTTCCACCAGTGTGTCCACCTGCTTAGCACAGTTGGCAGGTGTCAGTCATTGTTTAAACACAGCCCTAACCCACCAAAGAGCCTGCTCCTCTAATCAATCCCTGGGTTGTCTTTGCTTCACAGAGAGCAGAAATGTGAGGCTGTCGGGAAGTTCACCAAGGCCATGGATGACGGTGTGAAGGAGCTGCTGACAGTGGGACAGGAACATTGGAAGCGGTGTACAGGACGTAGGTCTCACTCTGGACATTTGTTGACCCTTGTTTATTGTTGTTGTTTGTTTGAATTTTTACCACATTAATGAATCCAGTGGCCCCAGAAGAAAATTAGGTAAGTCAGCTCAAGGAGATAGTTTGAAATGGTGGTGCATTGAATAACCTGGAGTCACAAAGACCTGAGTTCAAATCCTGCCTCAGACACTTGGCTAGCTGTGTCACCCTGGGTAAATCCCTTAAACTCTGTGTGTCTTGATTTCTTCATCTGTAAAATGGGGATAATAATAGCACCTATCTCCCAGGGTTGTTGTAAGGCTAAAATAAGATAACATTTGTAAATCCCGTGAGATGTCTATAGAAAGCACAGTGCCCAGCATATAGTAGATGCTGCATAAATGCTTATTTCCTTCCCAAAACTGCTTTCCAAACTTTAGTTATTGTTGTTTTTGTTATTGTTATTAGCCTGACAACTTAGAGTCTTCCTCAGCAGCACATGGTTAAATTGTCGTCAGTCATGCTAAAACCGTTATTTCTTCATGAATATAAAATAGGAATGGTGGCAATGAGATAATGAATATAAAGCACATTATAAAATTTAAAGCAATTTATGGGACAGCTCAGTGGTACAGTGGAGAGAGCAGCAGGAGCCTGAGAGTCAGGAGAACCTGCGTTCGGATCCACCTTCAGACACTTAATGGCTGTGTGACTCTGGGCAAGTTACCTAACCCTAATTTCCCTTTCCCTCTCACTTCCCCCCAAAAAAGGAATTTATATGTCAGGCATCTATTGTTGTTAATGCTCTATAACACACTAGACTATATGCTCCTTGAGAGCAGAGACTGGGTTTTGGTTTTTGTTTGTTTGTTTGTTTTTGCCTTTCTTTGTACCCCCAGAGCTTAGCACAGTGCCTGGGATAGAGTAAGCATTTAATCAGTGTTTGCTTACTTTGATTCTTTACGTGTGTAACAATTTCCATAGGATTTGTTGAGAATGGCCAGATGACTTAAATGACTTACCTCAACTTTGGATGGTAGAGACAATTTAGATTTCTGATGCCCTTCTGAAGAGTAATTGTTGCATTGCATACTTTTTTAACCAATAAAATGCTAAAGGAGAAATTTTGTGAAAACTGCCTATGCGCCAGATGCTCTGAGAAGCTATCGAGAGTTGTACAAGAGGTACTCTCTACTATCTGGCACCATAGCTATAGTACAATGATAGCTAATACTCTTTAAGAGTAAGCCTCAAACATTTTAAAATTCTGAACCACCAAAGAGGAATGTAATTATGTTAAGGATAGTAAATGGATTCTTAATATCCTGTATTTCGTTGAAAACAGATGCATCTATCTATCATGACCATGCCCTCTCTGCCAAAATTTAATTAATCAGAATACCCCATTCTTCAACCCTTACTTGGAAAACTGAGAGTTTTAGTCATTTCTGTTTCCATCAATGGGAATTAATCTACTTTACCACATGGATTTTTTTGTGGTGTGCTTTTTTTTTAATAAAGTTTTTTTCCCTAAATCAGGGATTTTAGGTAGATGAGAGAATATACACAATGTGTGTTTTCCCCACGTCAGTCTCTAAGATGCCATCTATGTACATGCCTGTATTCCTGCAATTTCTAGAAATAGACAGAAAAGATCATATTACTTTTAATAATTATTATTATAGCTAATACCAATATAGCTGCTACTATGGCACTTAGCATATAAAATAGAAAAGCATAAGCACCATTCTAGAAGAAGCTAGAGGGGCAGAATGTCCCTTCTCTTTCCCACCGCCGAGGAAGTGGTATAGGGAGGGGAAGGGCAGTGAGAAAATAGGCAGCCCTGATAATCATGACCATGTGGTATAATTACTGTCTTAGGCCTAGGTTTATGTGCAAGTCACCCCATAGAAAATGAGCTCTTGTCAGCAGCCAGATCAGACCATTAGCTTGGCCCCATTAGAGGAAAGTTGACCTTTGCCCCCCACAATTTATAGGCTAACCTATTGACATGGCTTCCCAAGACTTAAAGGTAAAACTGGGAGTACAGTTTCCAGTACAGCAGGCTGATGCTACTAATTTCTAGAGCAGTACAGCTAATAGAAACATCATTTTATATCCTTCCAATAATACACAAAGGCATGTATTGGCGAAGGGATACTGGTTGCATGCTTAACCAGAAAAGCATATTGATAATTTCTTGTTACTTTAGTACTCAACACAAGACCAAGTTGGATCCTCTTTGTTCTTATTAAAAGAATAAAAATAAATTTAAAAGTTCTGGGTTTTTCCAAAACTAAGATGAATCAGAGTAGTAGGTGGGTTTTTTCCAAAATTAAGATGAAACAGAGAACTTTTTTTTAAAAAAGTGGATATTAAGTATGGAATGATATAGATTAATTAACAAGTTAGAGATCAGTAAGCCCCCACCCCCACTTTTCATCTTCTTTCTTTGTTCTTCCCCCATTAGATTGTAAGCTCCTTGAGGGTAGGGACTGCCTTTTTCATATTTATATACTCCGCTCTAAGCACAGCGCCTGGCATATAGTAGGTGCTTATTAAATGTTTTCTAACTGACTGATGGATAAGTCTGTTGTAGAAGTGGTGGTACAATTGAGATCTTTTTTCAAAGCACTTTCAAATAGTCACATTTTATCAGAAAAAAAATCACTTAGAATTTGCTGACAAGCCAGCTGCCCCTGCCTGAGGGACATCTATTAGAAGTAATGACAGCTTTGCTTCTGTCCCATGGCAAAGAAAACTGATGATGTATTCTGAATACAGAAATTAAGTATGAAAAGTCATGTCAGCATGTGTTCAATCTGAAAAAAAAAATCCATGCTTTTGGCCATAACAAATAACTTACAGACAAAAGAAAATATTTTTACAAAATACTACAAAAAAACACTATGTGGCAATGCACCCACAGTTCCCTGAACTATAAAAGCATATCCTTTGTGAGACAGGTAATACAAGTATCCCCATTTTAGAGATAAAGATACTGAGGCTCAAAGAGGTTATTTGACTTAGCTAAGGTTGCACAGCTGATGGAAAGTAGTAGGTATCTTGCTACTCTCCGGGGTTCAGTTTTCAGCCCTATCATTCCCTCACCCCTGAAATGAATCCAAAAACAAAAGGTCTGTGAGTCTTCAAATTCCACTTCCCATTACAGTCACCCTCCAAAGTCTGCAGGCAGCAGGACCTGTGAAGACACGAGCATACACACGCGCGCACACACACACACACACACACACACACACACACACACAGAAGACTGGAGGCAGAATAGCACCCCCTTACCTGCCACTTCTCCAAGTTAGTTTGTCACTTAGGCTTGCTCCTTCTCTCCTTCACCCCCTTCACCCCCGCTTGCCTCACCAAAATTCTGCATTCTTATAAAGGAAATAAATGGGACATCCCAAGAATCCTAGTGCACTTTTAGGCTATTAAAGCTTAAAACTGTGCTAAGACTTTTGCGACACCCTGTACTTGGATTGGCCAATACTAATTGCTTAGGGAGTGACCTCAAAGGTCCAATTAAACTGTGGAATCCTAATTTGTCCTTCACTTTTGTGACCCTCTCTCACCTCCCTCAAAATTAGCATGGTATGTGAGTGATTACTTCAGATTTGGTGAGTGGTGGGTGTGGTTTTACACACTATTTCATCCATTTAGTCACCATTTCTTTTGCTGAATCTGATTTAATTTATATATGTATGTATAGAATGTATATGTGAATAGGTACGGCAGCTTAATAAGCTTGTATTTAAGGTGTATTTATCACCAGAGAAATAAACAAGACCCACACTGAAGGCACACCATGCTTGTGAAACACATGGCAGATATCATACTCAGTTCCAGATGGCAGAACCAAAACCCTAAAAAAAAAAAATGCCATGCATCTAATCAGATTTATTGAGTTGCAGCTAAGATCACCCGATTGCTAAGTCTGCACATCTTAGTTCAATTCTTCTGGCCAGTAGTTTTCCAAGGAATTTATGTTAGAAGTGGCCCATAAGATAGAGTTCTGGCTCAAGACTTAGGAAGCCTTGAGTTCAAATCCAGATTTATTGTCTGTCTGTCTGCCTGCCTTAGTTTTCTAACCTATAAAATGGAGATAATGATAACAAACACTTCCCAGAGTGGCTACAAGGGTAAAATTAAAGTAAACAGCTATGCTGGCTTTTGCTGTTCTTACTCAGTCATGTCTGACTGACTCTTTATGACCCAGAGGACTATAGAGTGCCAGCACTGTCCATGGAGTTTTCTTGGCAAAGATACTGAAGTGGTTTGCCCTTTCCTTCTCCAGGGGATTAAGGCAAATAGAGATTAACTGACTTTCCTAGGGTTATATAGCTTGTAAGTGTCTGAGACTAGATTTGAACCCAAGTGTTCCAGACTCCAGGCCCAGCACTCTTTTCAGTCATCACCTTAGCTGCCTCCAAATGCTAGCTAACTGTTAGTAAGTATTAACATAAATTTTCAAATATGAATGTTTTTTCTTCTTACTTACAGCTGTGGAAGTATACAGATGCATGACAATGCATCCATTACTTAGGAATTGTTTTGGATTAGAGTTCTTTCAAATCTATTGAATTTGAAAGAATTTTGCATTTTTCAAGTCTATGGAACCATAGAATAGGAGTTTGAGAAAAGAACACCTTAGAGACCAGAGATTCCAACTTCCTCACTTTACAGACAAAAGTCAAGTCCCCAGAAGGCCATAGAGTCATGGCTTTGGTGCTGGCAGGAACCTCAGAGACCTCCCTCATTTTTTCACAAACTGAGGCCCTGAAGGTTAAGTGACTTTCCCAGGCTACCCAGCTAATAAGTGTCAGAGGCAGGATTTCACCAAAGGTCTTCTGACTCCAAGCCCAGCACCCTAGCCACTGTGCGAACTAGCCATGTACCCTTCGGTAAGTGAGGCGGAGGCAGCCTTTTCAAGGTCACACAACTAGGGAGTGAGAAGTTGTGATTCAGTGATCCTGCCCGGACCCAAATCAGAAAAGATAACTTAAAATGCTTTGCAGACCCTAAGAGCTATGTGAATTCTTGCAGCTGTTCTTAGCCATTGCCTTCCTACTGAACCATATGGCTTAGTGCACCATGATGCATTCCTTGTGCCTTCCCAGCAAGTGATCTGCCATGCAGTGGCAATATTAAAGTACAAACAGCAACCCATGTATTTTTTCCTCATAGGTAAATGTAGTAGTGAAAGAATTGGTAAAAAAACAGAATAAAGTGAAAATGAAGACGTGGGCAATGTATTGACTAACATAAGTGGTTGATGAATGTAGATCATAGTTGGGATAACTTTTTATCCTCAGATTAACTAATCATTATTTCTCTTCTTTTCTCAGCATTGCCCAAGGAATATCAGAAGATAGGAAAAGCCTTGCAGTGTTTAGCGACTGTATTCAGTTCTAGTGGCTACCAAGGTACATCTTTAATTTATTTGTATATAGATTGAGCCATATGTGGTATCATAGAATCTGTATTGGAAGACACCTCAGACCATCATCTCATCCAGTGGTCCCCAAAGTGGAAGCTGTGGTCTAGCCCCAAGGAGTTCATGATCATCCAGGCACAGGGTAGGAAAATAGGTCACATCCCACTGTCCTCCCAGTACCCAGTTATGGGGCTTTGTCTGTAGTGCAGCCCCATCTACTCTTGTCCCTCAAAATTCCCCCTAACCTCAGATCCTTTGATACCTATGGTATATCAAAGAGTAGGCTCTATGCTCTGGGAAAGCGATCTTGATTGGAAACTGCACTAAAGTAGTCTGTGAACCAGAAGTCCTGTCTACACTCTCTCCAGCAAGTCTTCAGTTTCTTGTCCAAAGCCTAGCACCTTTGTGACAGAACTTTATACAGGACCTGGAAAGCAAACAAGAATCTTGTCCTTGAACATCCTTGTGACTAGGATTTAAGCTGGTTGAGATGGTTGCAGTAAGAATCCTTGAGGGGCGGCCAGGTAGCACAGCGAGTAAGAGCACCGGCTCCAGTGTCATGATGACCTGGGGATCAAATCCCGGGCTCAAACACTTAGCACCCACCCAGAAACACCTGGCCATGTAACCTTGAGCAAGTTACTTAACCCCAATTGCTTAGGGGCGGCCAGGTGGCTCAGCGAGGCAGAGCATGGGCTCCAGTGTCAGGATGACCTGGGGATCAAATCTGGGCTCAGATACTTAGCACCAGACCCAGAAATAACTGGCCATGTAACCTTGAGCAAGTTACTTAACCCTGATTGCTTAAAAAAAAAAAAAGAATCCTTGAAAATATCAATATCCTCTTTCATTGAGTGGTATGAAAAGTAGGGATTTTGCTTCTCCCTCCAGTCTTTCATTTAGATTCTCAAAGTTTGAAAGGGGGTAAAATTTGTGTTCTTCCTGCTAGCTTACTTTCTTTGTTCCTGAATTCAGCTCTTCTGTGTTTTGTGGAATTAAGTCCCTGGTTCTTGAAATGGAGGGACACAGCTGTAATCTTTGCTACTGAGGGAGACTGGGGCTGGTGGATTGCTTGAGCCCAGGAGTTCTGAGTTATGGGCAAGATAAGGAAGGAGAATCAGTCCCAAAAGAACAAAATCCTTGATACTGAATGCATCTTACTCTTGAATCCATTTATTTGCTGAACTCTTAAAATAAAAGGTTTTTTTAAAAAATCCATATTGCATGAAGGTCACTTGAAGCAAAATGTCCCAAGTATTGGATACATGTTGCCTTAAGTCTCCTCCTCTCTCCCTTGCCATTCTGTCCATCTTGTTACATAAGTAAAAGTCTCATCTGAATTGTTGAGACACTGTGTCATTTGAGATAGTTGTTATTGGAGCTCATGGTGCCTTGTCTCTGCAAATAAGTTACCACTTTTAACTGCATTTTTGTCTCTTCTCGTTTCATGCTGTAGCACAGATTTGCTTTGTTCCTCAGCCCATGACTTTATCAGGGGAGCTCCCAGTGAGGAATGTCCTTTACCAATGTGGATTGGCACCTTTTCTGCAATGTATAGGGTAGAGTTGTCAGGGCCACTGGGAAAGGCTCAGTGACTTGCCAGGTCACATAGCCAGAGGTAAACCAGGTCTTCCTGAATCCCCAGGTCAGCCTCTTAGCCAGTATACCACACTGCCTCCGATACAAGAGATAAATATTAAAAATTGATCTGTTTAAATATGTGAATGTCCAATTTAAGTAATAGGCTGGAATTTTCTTTCTGTTGTTCAGCTCTGTCAGATTTCTGAATATTTAAAAAGTGATTGCTAGGAACTGCAAAGCTGGCCTTACAGATTCTAATCTCTAATCAGACCTACCAAAATTAAATTTAGGTAGCGTTTTTGTGTCTTCTGTGTCATGCTCTGCAGTGAAACAACTGCCTGCAGCAGGAAGAACACAGGATTTTGGAGTCCAGTGACCTGGGTTTGTGTCCTGACTTTGCCTTCCTACCTCATGTTGGACATGTGGCTCTGAACCCCAAGTTCCACATCTAGAAAATGAAAGTGCTGGGTTAGATTGTCCTCTAGCCCCTTTTTTTCAGGGAACGTGTACTGGAAGTGGCAATGAAGAAAAGGAGAACAAGAGATGGGGCTTTTAGAAAGTTAACCTTCATCTGTAGAGGAGTTAAAGAAAAAATGTGGACAGGAAATTATTTATCTCGGGTAATGCTCACCTGACTTTAATTGGCAGTTGGCACATTCCTGCCACGGCCTAACACAGATAGGAACAAACAAAGGTGATCCTCAAGCAGAAATCTAATCATATCTCCCAGTCCTATCTCCAAGTGACTGGCCTACTTTCCATTCTCCAGACTCAGCACTTCTCTGCCTTTGACACAGGCTACATGTGTGATACCTGCTCCGTTCACCTCCTCATCTGTTCCTCCTAAAATCTCTAGCTACTTTCAAGGCTCAGTTCAGGTGCCACCTCCCTTGGGAAGCCCTTTCTGTATGCTCTAGTTGTTAGGATTCTCTCTCCTCAATAATTAACAGTGCAAATATGGAATCCCTCCCCTCCTCCAAGTAGAATGTAAGCTCTGTGATGGTATGGACTGTTAAATTTTTGTCTTTGTTCAGTTGAATTTGGCAGGAAATCACAAGGGATCCCTCCTTGCCACAGATGTTTAGTTATCTCCATGTACTTATTTATATGGGCTGCTAAAGTTTCTGTCCCCACTAGTAGGGGTGGGGAGAATAAAGTTTAATTTACTTAACAGATAGTAAACACAAGCCATAAAGTAATACTGTTATGAAAGAATAATGTAGACAAGGAATTCTTAAAATTGGGGTCCTGGACCTTTTTAAAATTTTATTTTAATAATTATATTTCACTGTCATTGGTTTTATTTGTTTTCAATATATCATTACGATTGAAAAGCATTATTCTGAGAAAGGAGGCCTATAATCTTCACCAGACTACAAAAGTAGGTCCATGACTCACACAAAAAGGTTAAGATCCCCTGCTATAGACAATCTAAACAAAAGGGAGGCATTAGATGATTTTAAGAGATGGATTGCACACCTGGTACCAGAAGCATGATACTGTAATGATGGGGACTTCAGCTGTCTGGACATCCGTCTGCTGTCACTAATGTTCTGCCAAAGGCAGAGAAACTGAGAAATGCAGGATTTGACTTTAAGGCAATTTCATCCTTTAAAGGATAGAAGGAGGAAGGACAAGAGGAGCTCCAATGCTGAAGAGAAATCCTGTAGATATTCTATACATAGATTTTAGGAGAGCATTTAAGAAAGCCTCTTGTGCCACATTGGTAGAGAGGACAGTGGGGTGTGAGCTAGAGGATAGAACGGTTAAGTGCCTTTGGAACTCAAAAGGTAATCCTTGATGGCAATGTTCAGCTTGGAAGCTTAGCTCCAATGTAGCCCTCTGGAGATCTGTCCTTGGCACCAGGCTGCTTAGCATTCTTATCAATGACTTAGATGTAGGGTGTGTGGATATGTGTGAGAGAGAGAAAGTTATAGATTTAGAATTGGAAGGGACCTTGGAGGTCATTGACCATGGTCACACAGCTAGCAACTGTTCAAAAGGCAGGATATGAATCCAGGTCTTCTGAATTCCAAGTCGAGTATTCTAACTACCATACCACCCAGGCATCTCAAACTCAAATCTGTCACAAAGAGAGCTCATTATCTTCTCTCTGAAACCCACCCCTCCTCCACATTTCCTTCTCTCTTTTGCCAGTACCACCATCTTAGTCACCCAGGAATACAAACCAGAGGTCAGTCTTGATCCTTCACTCTTATCCCCTTCTCCCCTTTCTATATCTAGTTTGTTTCCAGATTTGTTCATGTCATTCCCAGACCCAGTAAGGTAAAATTTAATGAAGATAAATGTGAAGCTCCACGTGTGAGTTGAAAAAATCACCTTCACCAACTAGAAACAAGAGTGGAAATTGTAAAGAGGAAGACTTAGGTTTAGTGTGAGCAAAATCTTATCAGCATGAGTTCCAAAACGAAGCTCAGTGGACTGACTGCCCAAGACAGTACTGGGATCCGCCTTAATAGAAGTCTTTAGCCTGAATTTGAATAACCATTTCTCAGCATAAGGACATTGTTCAATTACAGGTCGGACTAGATGTCCTCTGAGATTCTTTTCCACTCTTAGGCCTTATGAAGATTTGCACAGGACTGATGGGGATGGATGGATGGTTGAAAAAACAATTTATTGAATGCTTACTTTGTGCCAAGCCTGGCCAGGGAACAAATAAAAATGCGAAACAATCTGTCCCTGATCTCAAAAAACTCAAATCCCAGTAAGGGGAGTTACCACATATAGAAGGGTTTAGCTGCCACTCAGATGGTCTAGTGGATGTATCTTTAGGGAAGATAGTGTGGTTTAGTGTTCTACCATCTTACTGAGGATTTTAAGTTAGTGACTCCCCTGTTCATCCAAGGGATGTGAGTGACTCAGTTCAAAGAGAACAGGGATACTAATCCTGAGTCTCTGAGTTGAAAGTGGGTTGAGAATAACTTTTCCAGTAGAAGGGACTAAGTGATCAGCATTCCAACGAAGAGAGGGCATGGTGAGAACTGGACAATGGAGTTGGGCCTACGGATAGGAAGGTCACTTGGATAGAGAGAAGGGAAAAGTATTTGGGAAATAAGATTTTGCATATGGTAAGACAGGAAGAGTAGACAGCTAATAGATGGAGACTTGGGAGAAAAGTTGACTCTGCTGATGCTAGATCAGAGGGGTCAAACAATAACCCTGGGTCATATTGGCGTACACTTGAGTGTAACAGAAATCGAATGAAAATGCAATTGGTCACCAGCAGAATGCTGTCTTGATGAATCATAGCAAACTTCAAAGTTACCATCCCTTCAGTATTTTCCCAACTTCCTATGAGAGACACTTTTCCATTGCCTGCTGCCTCAATCTTAAAACTCTTATCTATTTTCGTAATTACTGGGTCAGTTGTTATTAAACATATAATATGTGTGACACTATTCTTTGTCATAAAAGTGCCTCAAACATTAATTAGGAAGTGTATTGTGTGCATTATATAATTTAACTCATTCAACTATTTTTACAAGCTACTTGGGTTCCCATTTTAATAGGCTCTTCCATTTGCAGCCAAGAGGGAAGTCACCAGTAACAAGCACTTTTCTCTGATTCTCTCATATTTACATTTGCAGATGCTTCACAATCATAACAGCAGAGCTCAGAATTCTTTATTCTGTTTTTTTGGTTTTTTGTTATGTTTCTTGCAGCCTGGATATGTCATTGAAGTAAATGCAATTGTATTTTCAGGTGAAACAGACCTCAATGATGCAATAACAGAAGCAGGAAAAACTTATGAAGAAATTGCGAATCTTGTGGCAGAACAGGTATGAGTGACAGTTCACATGATCCCAATTGGAAAGGAGCCACAGGACAGGCCTCCTTGGTGTTTGATCTGTAGGAGAAAGTTTTCCCCTCCTTGTCCAGATAGTCAGTTCTTATGAAAACCAAAGGCAAAAAGTAGCCTTTAAGAAATCAGACTTTCTTAAATGCCTTACTGATTTTCAAGGAATAAATAACATCATTATATTCCTATTTCATGTAACCATCTAGAATATCGATTGTGGTGCTGTAGTTCTAAATCTGAGTTGAAGGAAATAGATAATTTTCATTAAAAAATGGAAATAAATTCCTTCTACCATCTAGAGAATTTATGTAATCTTCAATAGCCCTGGTTTCGTTTCTTTTTTTTTTTTTTTTTTTTTGGAGCGGGTAAGGCAGGACAATTGGGGTTAAGTGACTTGCCCGAGGTCACACAGCTAGTAAGTGTTAAGTGTCTGAGCCTGGATTTGAACTCAGGTCCTCCCTGACTCCACAGCCAGTGCTCTATTCACTGAGCCGCCTAGCCGCCCCTGGTTTCTGTCTTTTGAAGAAAATAACCTTTTAGAGGAAAATCTCTCCCAAGTTTGCCTCTTTTTCAGTTTTAGCTTTTACTTTCTAAGTTCATGGGAGTATTTTCAGATGACTTGGCAAAATGGCAAATAGTTTTATTAATTATTAAAAATACATGTGGCATATCCTAAGGTGGTCAGTAACTGGTTTTTTTAAGTTAACTTTTTCAGTCATTTTTCACTAATGTCCAACTCTCTGTGACCTCATTTAGGAAAAGATCCGAGAGTGGTTTGCCATTTCCTTCTCCATCTCATTTGACAGATGAGGAAACTGAGGCAGACAGGGTTAAGTAACTTGCCCGGGGTCACACAGCTAGTAAGTTTTTGAGATAGATTTGAACTCAGGAATGTGAGTTCCTGATTCCAGGCCTGCATTCTATCCAGCTGTCCTAACAGTTAGGAGCAAATTGTTTCATTTTTAAAAAATGTACATAACAAAAATACTACATATCAAATTCAAAAAGTGACTTAAGTAGTCTGCTGCCACAGAGGTAGCTAGGTGATATAATGGGTAGTATGCTGGCTTTGGAATCAAGAAGGCAGATCTGGCCTCAGATATTCACCAGCTCTGTGACCCTGGAAAAGTCACTTTTAAAAAATTTAAAAAGAAAAAAATCTGTTTGCCTCAGTTTTCCTTGACTGTAAAAATGGAATAATAATAGTACCTCCCTCCCAGTGCTGTTCACAGGAACAAACAAGAGAATTCATCTTTTTCATAATGGGTGCATATTGTATCACTCCAAAATAGCTCATTTTAAAGGCTACTTTAAATTTGTTTTATTTTTCACTTTCGCAAAATATCCATAAAAAGAGATTTGCTTCTGTTATTCTTGTAGTGAAATATAGCTGAAAATTTAAAACACAACACCTCAGATTTAATTGGTATGTAGGCTGGGAGTTAAAGAAAAGATTACTTTTTCTTATTTGATCTGTCACTAATTAGCAACATATATATTTTAGCCAAAGAAAGATCTCCATTTCCTGATGGAATGTAATCATGAATACAAAGGATTTCTTGGCTGTTTCCCTGACATCATTGGTGCTCACAAGGTATCTTGATCTTGAGGTGACAAAAATTGCTACATTCCTCAAAGATAATGGGTGAAAGATAAACAGTTACTCTTCTTGGTTGTTTAACATCCTTTTATGACTGGGAAGGTGTCTGTGTGTGTGTGTGTGTGTGTGTGTGTCTGTGTGTGTGTCTGTGTGTCTGTGTGTGTGTGTTGAAGTAACCTGGCACTGTTTGAAACTTTTATATCTCTACAAAAGTGTTGCTTGTGGGACTGCAATGCAAAATTCATGAATGGCTTTTGTAATTCTTTAACTCAGTTTACACTCCCATTTATAGACTTAGAATAGATGAAACCACTTTCTTCTTTTATTAATGAACTTAAAAGCAGTTCTCAGAGATAACAATATGCTTTTGAGTGCAATAAAAAGAAGCAAGCCCAATAGGAAGAGAATGAACCCAGTGGCCCTCTCCTCATAGAAACACAAAATACTCTGCCTGACTTGCTGGTTCTCATCAGCTGCTTTCTGTCAAAATAAAACCAATATTGGTTTGTCTCTGAAATTAATAAGAGACGTGTGGTGAGTTGAACTTTAATGTTTAACAGTATTGTTGATGTATTTACCAGAATTCACAAGGAAGGAACCATAAATCCCCCAACTCTTGAGCATTTTAAAATAAAAACACCTCCTCTGTCTGCTCCCTTCTCTGCTCACACAGCCCCAGCCCCAGCTCAGAGCCCCATCACCTCTCACTTAGATTAATGCATCAGCTTTCTCATTGGTATTCTCGTCTCCAATCTCTTCCCCTCTCCAAACCATCCTCCACACAGCTGCCAAATTAATATTCCTAAAGCACAGGACTGATTTTGTTACTCCCCTTCTCAATAAGTTCCAGTGACTGATTCCCTGTTGTCTCTGGGATCAAATACACACTCCTCTTTTGGGTGTTTAAAACCTGTCGTGAGATGGTTCCATCTTAGAAAATGTGCCACTTTTCACTTTCACGAACTCTCCATCGCAGCCACAGTGGCCTGCTAGCTACTCCCCATCCATGACAGTCAGTTTCCTTTCTCCATGCCTTTGTACATACTGTACCCTCACCCCACCCCCAGGTCCAGAGTTCATTTACTCCTTATCTCTTTCATAGGATCCCTAACTTCCAGGTTCAGCTCACCACCCCCCTACAGTAGGCATGTCTTGATTCTTCCATCTTCATCTCCAGATACCCATTTACTTTCTCTCTTCCTGGACCCAAGGCTAGACTGAGCCCATTGGCATAACCGGCTCTAGAATTTCAGTTTGCCATGGTGGTCCTGGCTTGATTTGGACACTTTTGTTTTAATATTTATCAGCAGAATCTCAAGAGTGCGGCAGTCAAAGGACTTAATTGTTCCCCTGTCACCCAGCTTGACCATTTTGGCATGGTTCTCAGTAATTGGAATAGCACAAAGGAAGGGAATACATGCTTTTTCACAGTTTTGAAGGGCATACTGTAATACTTGGGACAACATGGCTTTTAGTAAGAATTCCTATCATCAGAGTAAGAAGTTTGCTTTGTCTCAGGAATGGCATGACAGTCTGAGTCGCAGAATATCAAATTCACCAGATCTTCCTCTTGATTTTCCTGGTTTCCTGGAATGTCATCATTCCCAGACACCTGAGCTCAAAACTTTGTCATCTTTGGGCTCTTCCCAAATGATTCCTTTCCTTCTCTACCTCTACCCCCACCCCCAAAACTACATAGGTATCCAGTAAGTTACCACATCATCTCTTTTTAATTTTTTCAATTAACAAACACTTATTTTCTCTCCTCTCCATTGGGGAAAGAAAATAGAAAAACAAAACCTTGGTAATAAATACGCATAATCAAAGGTGGTAGCCTATTATACAGAATGATACGCACAGTTTTGGACATGACCAACATGGGAATTTATTTTATTTGTCTCTTATTTGTTACAAGGATTTTTTGGTGGGGAGGAAATGAATGCTTGATAGTTGAAAAAGAAATTTAATTTAAAAATAAGAATAGTCAAGCAAAACAAATTGTCATGTTGACTACGTCCAAAAAATGTGTTTCATTCTTACTGAGTACATCACCTCTCTGTGAGGAGGTGGCTAGCATGGATGTGTCTTTATCAGTCATTTGCTCCACATTGTCTCTGAATCTGGCCTTCTCTTCTATTCTTAATGCCACTCTGTGGTTCAGACCCTCATTTCCTCTCAAGTTGACTATTGCCATAGACTTCTGGTGGGTTTCCCCCACTTCCATTGTTCTCACCCTCTGATCCATGCCGTACACTACCTCCAGACTGATCTTCATAATACAGAGTTCTCATCACGTCAGTCCACTCCTTAGAAGCCATTGGTTGACTCCACCATTATTTGATAAGCAGCAGCCAGTCCCCTTGGAGCCATGAAATCCAAGATCTTCCATGATCTGACCCCAAACTGCCATCTCTACCCTTGTTTCCAATTATTCTCCACTACTTTATACTTGAGCAGAATTGGACTACTTGTTCCATATTTACATCCCATGATTTCCTGCCTCTCTACATTTGCTGATAGCCTTCCCTGCCCATGGAATGTCCATTACCCTTTCAACATTGTATTCTTCTTTTAAGACCTCTTCCATGAAGCCTTGCTTGATTTCCCCTCCTGCTACTTTTGAAATCTCATTGCTTTCTTTTTTTAACTGCCAGTGCATTTATATTCCCTTTGGTGTTGGGATGATTTGCACACACTTAGCACCCCTCTTGCTGCTAGATTGTGAGGCAAGGGTCATGCTTTATTTATCCAAGCATTTTGCAGTGACTGACAAGGGGTTGATGGTCACTCAACTGTTAGATTGCTTCCTCTGAACAACAGTGTAGAAATCCCAAGCCTCTGCTTCACTCTATTTTAGACCACAGGACCATCTTTCTTATTGAAAGTAGGATGTATAGAAAACTTGTGTTTTATTGGCTTAGCTAATCATGCCTGATTTTTTTTTTTTTTGACAGGGAGCAATAGAAAAGGTGAAAGAAAGTGATAAATTGGTCGCAACTAGTAAAATCACCCCCCAGGACAAACAAAACATGGTGAAGCGTGTAGGCATAATGTCTTATGCACTACAAGGTAAATATGTAAACTTTTTGTCTACTTGCGGTTTATTATCACTAGCTGGCACTCAAGCGAATTGTTTTTAATGTCGAAATTCCCTGTCAGATAGTCAGATAATAATTTCATATTAATGAAATGCAAATATAAACAAGAATTAGCTGAATTGACTTTGAAGAAAATTTACCACTGAATCTAAAATTTGGATTTATCTTTAAGATACCTAAGCAGCTTCTGTGTTTCCTGTGATCACCAGCATAATCAATATCTTTATCATATTTAATCACACTTTCTCACAACTTGGCTTATTCAGCCACAATGGGCAACTTACTTTGAACATAAACTTTTTTTAGTATTTGATTCTTATAGCTCACAAAAATCACCACTTTATCTCTCATTGCCAGCACCTTTAGCTTTCTTTTCACATCTCAAGGTTAAATTTTGAGGATTCTGTTGCCACCATGGTCTGGAACCCACTCCCCATCTCATTTCTTCTCATTCAGCCCTTTTGTCCTGTATAATAGATTTTGAGCTGCTCTGAGGTTAAGCAGTCAGGGCTAACGCAAAGCAAGGGTGGTTTTCCTAAGAGATAAAAGAGCATTTTGGTTTGGTATTTCCTATAGAGTCAGTACATTTTAATTTTGATGATTCTTTTTTTTAGGTTCATAAACCCTAAAAAGTTTTACTAAATAATAATGAAGCTAGGAGGTGGAGTGAATAGAGTACTAGGCCCAGAGTGAGGAAAACCTGAGTTCAAATCCGGCCTTAGACACTTACTAGCTGTGTGACCTTGGGCAAGTCACTTACCCTTGTTTGCCTCAGTTTCCTCACCTGTACAATGAGCTGGAGAAGGAAATGGCAAACCACTCCAGTATCTTTGTCAAGAAAACCCTAATAGGGTCACAAGGAGTCAGACATGACTGAAATGACCTTCCAGGGTTGTTGGGAGGATTGAACAAGGTAACGTTTGTAAAATGTAAATGTTAGCAGCTATCACTGACAGCTTCTACAAGAGATCTTTAGTGTTTAGTCAAACCTTCTGCCCTGTGCAGGGCTTCCCTCTACAAGCTTCACATGATTCTATCCCATTTTTAACATTGTAATACCTAAAATTAGAGGCAGCTAAGCTGTATAGTGGATAGGGTGCTGTCTGGCCTTAGTGACAGGAAGAACTGAGTTTGAATCCTCCTGTAGAAACTTGTTAGCTGTGTGATGGGGGCAAGTCATCTGACCTCTTTTGGCCTCAGGTCTTCCTTTGTGTGCTGTACCCTTTGGCTGCCTCACATAGGCCTTCTTTCTATGATAGTCACTACTTTACATTAATTAACATTCATCAAGAAATGTTTGTCTGCCCTCGGCTTAATTTAGTTCTATCATTCTTCTCCCAATCTCTTGTAAAATACACTCAGGGCTTGAGTGTGCTGTGAAGGTTAAATTCCTTTGGATGAGTAATCCTGACCAAGGGGGAGAGTCGATGACTTTGGGAAATCTTGAGCTGATTTATGTCTTGGGTTTTGGTTGCAGCGGAGATGAATCACTTTCACAGTAACCGGATCTATGACTATAACAGTGTCATTCGCCTGTATCTAGAGCAGCAGGTACAGTTTTATGAAACGGTAAGTTGGCATTCCTTTTTCAAACGTTGGCACTGGTGGGCTCGAATTAAGATATAATGTCACTGTGTTGAAATTCATTCATTCCATTCAACCATATTTATTACTTGCAATTTTGGAAGTAAAGCATTGAGCCTTTTTAAATTAAGTTAAGAGAGGGAATGTAATTTATTTTTACATTATCGTCCTACCCAAACCAACCGTCCCTATTTCCCTGCTCAGTGAACTGTCTCTTATAACAAAGTATAAAGAAGGAGAAAAAGTAGTTCAGCTACTTTTTAGTGCACCCCTTCAGTTTAGATTCTGACAAAGGGCCAACCTTGAGGACCTAGAGGGCCACATGTGGCCTCGAGGCTGTAGGTTCCTTATCCCAGAGCTAAATGACTAACATATCTACTGAGTCTAAAAGTATATGCACAGTTCCATACCCTTAGGCCCCCACCTCTGCAGAGAAAGTAGGAAGGTCGTTTTTGTCATTTTGTGGTCAAACTTGGTCATTAAAATTGCACAGTATCCCGTTTCAGGTTTTTGTTTTTTGTCCTGGTTCTGCTTGCTTCAGTCTGTTATCCTTTTTTAAAGCTTTCTTCCTTATTAAATTCTTCATATTTAATTTTTATGGCACTGTAACATTCTGTGGTATTTGTAGTCCATAATTTGTTTAGCCCTTCGAGGCAGCTACTTTGTTTCAAAATCTTTGTATCACTAAAAGTGAGAAGTGCTGATGTGATTATTTTGGTGTGTATTGGGGCTTTTTTTCTGTCTTTGAGCTCCTTGGTGTATATGGGCAGCCCTGGCATCTGTGAAGTACGTGTCTCAGCCACTTTCTCAGAATCATTCCAAATTGGTTTTCACAATTTTTAGACCAATTCTCAGCTCCCCAACAGTGTGTCTGTCTTTCCTCCAGTTTTTGATGTCTTTGCCAGTTTTGCTAAAGTACAAGGTGAAACCTGAAACCTCAAAGTTATTTTAATTTGAATTTCCCTTATAATAAGTGATTGATAGGAGAGGAAGTGAATAAATCAACTATTTTTGAAAGATCTTTCATTTATGCCTTTGATTTTTCTCCCTTGATACCAGAGAAACATTCTGTTCTCTTTTGAAGGAGAGAGAATCTTGGATTCTTAAAACCCTAAGAATTCCCTATTTTGTTCCCACCTTCCGCCCTACTTAATGGCCAGTGGGCCGCATATGAATCATCCATTTCTCTGCGTACCAGGAACACTAACTACTAAATGAGATGAGATCATCCCAGCAATATAGTAGGCTTTACAGTGACTCTTCAGCAGGGAAAGGAGACTGGAACAGGGATTAAACCCAGGGCCTTTATTTCTTTTTGTGAAAGAGAGGTTTCACAGTCAGCAAGCATTTTGTGTACCAGAAGGAGATTTAGAAAGCAAAGCCTTCCTTTCTCTCTCTCTCTCTCTCTCTCTCTCTCTCTCTCTCTCTCTCTCTCTCTCTCCCTCTCTCCCTCCCTCCCTCCCTCTCTCCCTCTCTCTCTCCCTCTCCCTCTCTCCCTTTCCCTCTTCCTCCCTCCCTCACCCTTTCTCAGGACATTATATATAAAAAAGCTAATATTACATGTCACCAGGCTGTATGTAAAGCAAATATATACAAGAAACATAAACCTGAAAAGCAAATGAAGAGCAAAGCTTTTGTTCTAAATTCCCCCAGGCACATACTTGGGCATCCAGTCAGCTCTGACATCACAGAGTTGAGCAGCTGCATTGCCTGCCCATTTTTAATTCCATGGAAACAGTGGAGTCTTGGCCATTATCCTAGGAAGTTCCACCTTCCTGAGAGTAAAGGTGACTGATAATTGACCCACCGGAGTTAAGTATCTTCTTTCCACTAAGGTTTTAACCTGAGCAGAATTCATTGTATCCACCCACAAGCTCTGAAATAGACATTGTGCTGAACATATGTGCCTTGAATATATTAGTATACATACATGTAAAAGGCAGCTCTGATGTGTCTTATCTGTGTATAGATTGCCCTTGCAAACAGATAAGGACACTTGCCACCCTCCTCTTAGTAGAGAGGCAGGGGCACTAGTATCAGATACAGTCACTGTAGTTAGGTGTTTTGGCTTAGTTCTTTTACTTTTTTTTTTTTTAAGCAGAGGTTCTTAGCCTTGTTTTTGTCCTGGATACCTTTGGCAGTCAGGTGAAATGTAAAATATGTGGGATTACAAAAGAAACCAGTTATATTGGAATATATTCATCAGATTAAAAATTTTTTACATATGTAATATATGTACATATATTGTGCTTATATTTATAGTGTATATTTGTTTTCTTTGTGCATGTATATGAGTATAACATGTATATAATAATATAATTACATGTATTATTTACACATCTCATTTAAGCCTCACAAAACCTTGAGGAGTAGATATTCCCTGTTTACAGTAAGGAAACTGAGATATTCTAGGCCTTCATGGACCTTCCAGCCAAGTTCATGGACCCCAGGTTAAGAACCCCTGATTTAAAGGGGAGGTTCAATCTTGAAGAGAGGTGGGGTATTTACAGAAATTACTGTGATATAAATTTTTTTTAAGTATCAGTAAGACTTATCCTTTTAAAAAATAAAAATTTATTTTATTTCTATTCATTTTTTAAAAGTTGATTGGTAACAGAAGGTGTAAGAGACAGTTGAACTCTTGGAATTTAAGTGAGCAGTCATCTCCCTCTATGCAATAAAGTTCATGTATTTGGCACTAATTTCATGTGTGTACACGTTAGAATGGCACATTGCTCCTGTGATTTGGGAGAAAGTCTTTGGTTTTTGTTGCCTCTTGGAATATTTGGTTCGGGAAGTTCTGGAGCCGCTGAACATGGTGATGGACCGCATCTCGTTTTCATTTCTAAATTGTAACCATTGTGGCAGCTGTACTTTATTGCACAGGTTCATTTTAAGATACACTGAAATAAATGCTTTTTTGCCATATTTTTATGGCACTAAGAGTAGTTGATAGATAATGTTTCAAAATTTTAGATTTAACTTGGGCACCTAAGAAAGTAAGTATACCATTTAATAACATAAGTGTTTAGTTTCAGCAGAGTTTACAAATGTTCTTAAACTGTTTAACTCATAATAATTACAAGAATAAAAAGAAGATAAAGTGAAAATTTTAACATGTAAACTTTTCTTCCAGATTGCAGAAAAGCTGAGGCAGGCCCTCAGCCGCTTTCCAGTGATGTAGGCCAGAACAAAGAGGGACATGAAGAAAACTCCGAAGTGCTTCTTTCTGACTTGGGGCAATGCAATTTAATGTTTGTTTTCTGTTCTTTTTCTTCTTTCACCATCCCCCCAAAAAATCCAAAAAATAACTGAGTTGAAGGAAAAAAAACCCACAAAATTAAGATGTTTACTTTATTAACCAGCCTGAATGCATCATTTATTCAAGGGTGTCCCTTTTTTTTTTAAGTTCATTTTTCACATCCATTATTTAAAAAGCAAAAATTTGTCTATATTTTTGGAAAGGACTTCAGATTGCTGGGGTTTGTTAATGAAAAATTAAGAGTTTTTTTCCCATTGATTTTTATATAGATTCCTAATCTCTAAGTCACATAAAATCTTCTAGTTCTTACTCAATGTCAGATAATTACTAATTTCTTTAAAAACATGAAATATGCCAGAATAAAAATATATATATGTTTGTATATTTTTATAACTCTACAGTCTTTGGGGGATTCCTGTCTACTATTTAGCAAAATCCACATACATTTTTCATTTACACATTTGAAACACACCTACTTATGTTGGGGGGGGGGGAGAGGAGGGCGGTGAAAGGGGAGCCCCTGGGATTTTTAGGTCTCTGTCATATTCTAAAAGTATTTCACCATTTGCCTCTTTAAAAGGATTCAGACCTCACAAAACGAGCTACAAAATGCACACTTAGGTTCTTTTCCCTACTCCTGTTTCTTCACTTACTTATCCACTGTCTCAAAAGTGTTTTCTGCTGCACTGCTCTGATGGCCCACGAGGCTTTGCGCTTCCCTTGGTTATCCCTCATTTCTCCTTTCACATTGGAGTCAAAGGGGTAATCATCAGTGGAGTCATTGGTCAGGAGCATCATTGAAC